>NC_142799.1:24333076-24497985 GCF_049724085.1 Artemia sp. Qi Xiang Cuo
AGGTCTTATGCTCTGATGCTTGTGTCCAACCACCCAGCTCTCTTGTGTGTAATATGTTTAAGAAAGTTAATTTTATTTCAGTGCCTAGATTTGTCACGCCCTAAGATATTTTAGATGATTTTGCAAAAGATGGTATCTCCCTTTAATACCCGGTCATTATAAAGAATCATGTACTGCAAAAATAGAGTAAAACATTTTATCCAAAGCTCTAGATTGTAAGAACATGTCTTTTTAATATTGTTCATTTTCTTTTTGTTTTAACTTCATTCTAACTTGGTGTCTCTTATCGAATCTTTTTCCTCACTATATCCCAGTTGTTTTTTTGTTTTGTTTTTTTACTGTTCATATTATGTTATAACATACCATAAAGTCAAGGTTTAAAATTAATAACCCTTTAATAAAGTTTCGAATGTTTCTTTTGATTTTTTAGAAAACTATTTAGACTTCAGGGCTATTTTTTTGTTTCTTTTAAGCAATAGATTCTTTTTTAGGTTGTCCAGAGCAAGAAGGGTCATTGAAAATCTATTTGGCCATGTCAAAACCACATTTCCAAGGCTTGCTTATAGCTTAAACTTTAAGTTTGGGACAGAAAATAAAGTGTGTGTAGTAGCTTTAGCACTTAATAATTTTTGCTCAATGAGGAACTTTGAAGTGTTGCAGGAGTGGAAAAATTAATTGTCTGGCCTTGAAAGGCATTTACAGAATCGCAGGGTAAACAGTGTCCAGGTTATTGGAGCACAGCCTAGAATATTCCTGCATGAAAGTCACCAGGGGGTCTCTACAAGTGGATCTGATGTCCGAAAAGCCTTAGTGAGTCATTTTTGGGCTCAGAGAAGGCAATAAATTTGTGAGTTCAGTTCTTAAGAGTCTGTCACTAATTTTGTTTAGTGCAACTGTTATTTTCGTAATTAAAAAGTTGTTTTACCTATGGGGATAAAGTATTTATTGCCTTAGAACTGTCAAATTACTAGTTTTCTACCCCCATGAAATTCAACCAGAGAAGGCTATTAATTTGTGAGTTCAGTTGTCAAGAGTGTGTCACTAATTTTTGTTTAGTGCAACTGTTATTTTGGTAATTAAAAAGTTGTTTTACCTATGGGGATAAAGTATTTATTGCCTTGGAACTGTCAAATTAATAGTTTTCTACCACCTGAAATTTAACATCATTTTATGTTTAGAAAAGTGTCTCCTAAGATGCCAATTAAAATGAAACTGTCTTGGCTTTAAGTAATACAAAAATAAATATATAAATTCAAATTGCCTTTAAGCAAGAGATCCTAATTCCAGGAGAACATGCAAAATTTTCCATCACAAATTATATTTTATTCACCTTAATTTTTATAACATCTAAAACTATTCAGTTATATGCTTACCAATTAAAAAAACAAGCAGCAGTTATTTCTACTCTTTTTTAATAATCATAATTTTTGGTTTTACTGTGTTAACACTATTTGCCCTCTTTGCATCTGTGGGAGCAGAGGAAATGATATGAATATCATCCATCAAATTGCAAGAATTAGTTTGAAGAACCTTCACATTGCTCATTTTGGGGTGATGGCAGCTATGCATGCTATTCACACTTCTTTTGGATTGTCTTTCTTTTGAAATTTCCTCTAGAATTTCATTATTTTTTTTAACAGCATCCAATAGTAGTTTTTGAGTTTCAAAGAATGAAGAAAAGAGTTGTTTCCTCTCTTCCTTCTCTGCAATCTCACTTTCCCTAAGCTCCTGGATTAGGTTTTGCTGTTCTGTCAATAAGGAACCTCTTCTTTGCTTTCTGCTATGTTTTTGAAAGTCACCTAAAAAAGAAAGAAAAAAAATATGTAGTGATTACTCCTTTATGGAACTAAATTTTTGCTTTTTGCATAATATTTTATACAGGGTAATAATACTGGCCACTGATTTTAAAGTTTAGTGCCTTTTGTAAATACATGATTGACAATGACACTTTCCCTAAGCTTCTGAATTACTTTTCGCTGCTCTGTCAATAAGGAACCTGCTCTTTATTTTCTGCTATGTTTTTGAAAGTCACAAAAAAAGAAAGGAAAAAAAAAATATGTAGTGATTACTCCTTTATGGAACTATATTTTTTTTGCATAATATTTTATACGTGGTAATAATACAGGCCACTGATTTTAAAGTTTTGTGCCTTTTCTATATATTATACAGGATGATTGTGCAGGCCACTGATTTTAAAGTTTAGTGTCTTTTGTAAATACAGGATAGAAAGATTCTACAGAAAAAGGAAAATGTTGGTATTTCTTGTATTTTCAGTGCTAGTTTTGTAATTTCAGCATTTTCAACCCCTCTCCCCTTTTTAATGCCTTACTCTTTGTCGTTTCGAGTGAAAAGGGGCTCAATAATAGGATTTGAGCATAATTATAAAAAAATGCATTAGAGATATGCTGTTCTTAAATTTTAACATTAAGGAATTACCCCCCCCCCCCCCCCTACAGACATGTTTGAAAAGTACAAACTATTATAAGCAGAAGGTTTAACCTATTTACAAATTAAAAACTGTATTCTGGAACAAAAACAAATTAAGGTTTTCAAAATATAAAGCTACCCTAAAAATCCTTGAAAATATATCTCGGTTTTTTTAATCTTAGTTTAAATTCCATAAGATAAGTTGCCATGATCCTGGCAATTATCAAAAAGTGTTACGTAAGAATGATGAATTATGAAGACACCAAGAATGATTTCTTCACAAAAATATTATGCTCCTGTAAAATTGGACAAATATAATGGTGTTCAGCCATAAATTTCTGTTCAGCCATTTTTTTGGTAATTTTAATTATCAAACCATACAGCAATATCACTGTTTTGTGTATTTCTTATCTCATCAGCTGTGGTTTGTGTATTTGTTATCCTTTTCATTTATTTGGATTTTTTTATGAGTGTATTATATTTTATTTAACCAGCATTATTCTAATGTTTCTTGTGTTAATAAATAAAAAACAGAGTTTTGATTACTATTTGACTGTTGATATGGCAAGTAACTGACTACTGGGTATCTTATGAAGCAAATAATGTATTTTTATCTTTGTCGTTTATTTGGCTTTTTCTTTAAGAGCAATATATTCTATTTGACCAGCATTATTCTTACGTTTCCTGTGTTAATAAATAAATAATAGAGTTTTTATCACTATTTGACCTATTGATTTGGCAAGTAGCTGACTACTGGGTATCTTATGAAGCAAATAAAAGAGGAAAATACTCTCCAATTCTCTATCTAATATTATTTCCAAAAATGAAGATGGGAGAATGTAAATATTGGAGCAATGAACCAATTGCTTTTGCAACAAAGTCATTTTTACTTTACTAATATTAGTAAGACTTCATGAATATACTTACTGGTATCATCTTTGCTAAGCTCTGTTTTCCTTGAAATGCTTGGCCCTGGATTTGCATTTTGAGTTCCTTAAACAGAAAATACACATATATAAATATATATGTGGGGTTAGCTAAACATTGGATATATATAAAAAAGCATAAAAATCGTAATTAAATAATTTTAACTTTGTCCAATTTTTAATTCAATTTTTTTTTTTTTTTTTTTTTTTATAAAGAACAATTTAAAAAGTTTAAAAATTTCAAATTTTGTAATAGCTTTTAACTAGCAAATATTTTATTTGGTATCAATATTTTGAGGGAGGAATAGAAATATTTTTTATTAAAAATAAGTTGTGAATAAATTTACTCCCTCCCCTCCTGGGAAATATTTCACAATTTACCATAAAATTTGTGATGTTTTGGATATAATCAAGAAAAGCATCATTTTTACAGACTTCTCCCAACAAGAATGGAAGTTTTGACTTCAGTGCAGTCATGGCAACAGAAGAGGGTGGCTTAAAGGTCCAATATTTTGCATATCTTACCAAAACCCTTTCATAGTACTGCAAACCTGTCTTGAAATGTCTGTTATGGTAAAAACAAAATACCTCAGCCATTAATCATTTCCATTCCTAGTTGTTGCTTTGTGTCAACTTTTTAAGTTGTTTGAAAAAGGAAATAAAACATTTTATTTATAATTCTAAAAATAACAATGTTAGGCCACACATAGTCATGCCAGGAGTTGGAATCCCATTGCCTCAATAAGAAAAAAAACCCTTTCCTTCCAGAAGCTATAGTTCTATTCAACCACAATTCAAGCTAATTGTCCAAAGTCATTTCTTAGAAAAGATTTATGAATTCGAAAGATCCCATGGGAGTTCTTTTTTATTGATCCCAGCAGAACTAATTACTGGGAAAAAATTAAGAAAACACTCCAAAAATATATACTGTACAAGTTAATTACTAACCTTGATTATGGTTTTCCAATATATCATCTACATCTGCTTCAATTGATGTTTCATGTGTCTCAGCAATTTCTTCATTGAAAGCTGGGCGTACTCCTAGAAATTTGAAAAATATAAAGCACAAACAAAAAGGTATTAGCTGTCACTGTTGTATTTACAGAGCCATATTAGGAACAAGATTTTCATTTGTTTATATTTGACTCAGAATATTTTTATATCTAAAGTTTTTTTTTTATATGGTATTCAAGAAAATTTAAATTGGTCAGCAATTTTTTCTGCCCTGTCATTTAGTTAATTTAATGCCAAGAGTTTCCATTTACAACAAAAGTTTAAGAGGGCCAATACAAAGTTTCTTCTAGAAAGTAGAGGCAGGGGTGCCTAGTCTTAGAGATAAATTTGAAAATAGAACATAGTCAAAAGAAATCATACAAAAATCAGATAATCCATAACTATAAAGATTCATAATAAATACTTTAAATACTAGATAGTGTGTCCAACAACTTTTTAGGTTGCAAGATTCTACATTTTTATTTTAGTCAGTTTCTAGAGACCTCACAGTGAACTGCAATTTAAAATTTAGGTCTTTGAATATTATAACTAGAAGGCTAAGCATAATTCAAATAAAACACTTTAACTAATAACAAATATAGCAAAAGCCTACCCACAATAGTTTACAACCTGAAACATAGCCTAATTGTTTTTGACATTTCTGTTTTTCTTAAACCCGTTTTTTCTTCATTTTCCATGTTTTGGCTGCTAATAGAATCAGTAAGATACAGACAAAGCACATATGTAGTTTTGTAGATATAAGTATGAGATTTGGGACTGTCATAGACCCTAGTAAAGTCCTTTTACCCTAGTAAAATTCAACAGAACCTGTAAAGTTTTATAAAGAGCCTAGGTTTATCCCTGGCCCCATTAAGGTGGAGGGGGGCAAGGATGCCTATTATATTTACAAATAGTGTTGAAAGGGGATGAGATGGTAGGCTACTTTTTTCAGTATTACAGCACTTGGTTTAGAAGAGACTGAGCAAACACTTTTCAAAGCAGCAATGCCTATAAAAGCAAGTTTCACTAAAATCTTAAAAAGGTATCATTAGCCATAACAAGTTTAAGAAAGAATCTTACCTAAGATTTCATGCACCTGACTGTAAAATATCCATGCTGGCTTTTCTTCTCCACCTTTCCCTGTATCAGAAGATCTTGGTCGCACTCTATTGTACTGATCTGTTAAGTATCTAATTCTTATTTTTATATCTGTAGGGGATCTCTTCTCATAGCCTTTATCACCCATCAGATTTGCAATTTCCTCACATATAAGAATTTTATTTGCCATTGAACAAAGTTGGTCATAAAAATCCTTCCATATTTCTATTAATACAATCACCTCTTCTGATGTCCATTTTCTAGAACCCTTTATAGCTTCTGTATCTTTAGCTGTTTTACCCATTTTCATAAATCATCAACAATTTCTTTTAAAAATTCTTTTCTGAAAATATTTACAAGAGTCTTTTATTTGTCCGGTAGTTATTTTGCATTCGCCAAGTCTGATCTCCATTATCCCTGATTCTGCCATCTTGCAGAAAAAGCAACGTCGAAGGTTGCAGAATCTGCCAACTGCCAATACGGAGACGGAAAAGAAGTCTCCATTGAAATAAAATTTGCAGATTGGCAGTGCAGATTTGCAGAATCTGCCAAATGGAGACGCGCTTTCACCAATTTTACCAATATAGTACTAGCGACTCCTAGACACCTAAACACCTACTTCAGCAAAAGAAGTGGGAGTTATTCAACTATTGATCTTCAATTAGTTTCATCAAGTTTAATAAATAAAACTACTGTCAACAGAATTGACAACCTCCTAAGTGACCATTTTGCCATATACACAAAAATTGGTGACCTAGCCATCATTGACAATTTCATTTCCCACTATGTGTGGCAAAAAGCAGACTGGCCAAACTTCTCCCACATTCTCTCAAACCATGACTACTCTTCACTGTCCACTGACCCAAACCAACTCTCCAAAAATCTCACATCACTACTTCTTAATCCTGCAAAACTTACCATACCCCAGTCCCAATGCCCTAAAACACTGAAGAATAACAAACCCCCTAAGCCATGGTGGACATCCTCTTGCCAAGAGGCTTGGCACAATAAAAGGAATGCCATCAGATCCTTCAAGAGAAATCCATCCACTGGAAAATATATTGCAAAGCTACAAGCAGAGGCAAAACTTAAGAGAACAATCAAACTTGCAAAAGAAGATTCTTGCAAAAACTTTCTCTTATCAGTGTCCCACAAAACGCAAGAGTCAAAGATTCATAAAGTCCTAGACAAGATCTGTGGCAAATTCTCCACACAGAACCGCTTCCATTACCAGCTAACTCTAAATGGTCAGCAGCTGGAAACCAACGAAGAAAAAGCTAAATTTTTAGCAGATTGTTTTGAGAAAAAATTCAAGAATACCCCTCATAATCCACCTCAGATCAGCCTAACACCCCATTTCGACTTGCCTGGGTCCAAGTATCTACTCCAAAATTTTACAATGATGGAGCTGAATAAAGCAATCAATTCAATTCAACCCAAAACATCGCGTAGCCACGACCAGATCCATCCATCTTTGCTCCAATACCTTCAAATAGAGTTTAAATGAGCACTCTTATCTCTCTTCAACAACGCCTGGAGCAATTCTTTCTTCCCATCTGCTTGGAAAACATCACTCATCATCCCTATATTAAAACAAAATAAACCCAAAGAGGACCCCAACTCCTTCAAACTCATTATGATCACCCCAGTTCTGGGAAAATTATATGAGAAGATAATCAACTCCCGATTGTATTGGTTTGCTGAGTCTAACCACCTCATCCCACATACCCAAACAGCATTTAGGAAATATCATTCTTCCATTGATGCATTTGTTCGCCTAACCAACGCCATATCTGAGTGTCTGAAAGACAACGAAATCCTAGTTGCAGCCTTCTTGGACTTCCAAAATGCATATGATAATATCCAACATCCACTCCTACTGCAAAAATTATCAAAAATGGGTTTTCCAATACCTGTAGTGAATTTCTTTAAAAGTTACCTATCTGAATGCTCTTTTGTTCCCCAAGTAAATTCCTACATCACTTCCAAAAAGTCTGTCTCCAAAGGCCTTCCCCAAGGTGATGTCCTCAGCTGTCTCCTGTTTTCACTATATTTATGGGATCTCAACCTACCCCAAACAAATATTCAGTTTGCAGATGATATAGTCCTATGGTCTACCTCAAATGATTTTGAACTAGCCCAATCCAAGTTACAAAAGTTGCTTTATGCCTTTGAATGTTTCTCCAACAATTCATGCCTACCCACCGCCCCATCAAAATCAGCTATAGTACAGTTTAATAACAAGAGAAATCCCCAATCTGCCCTACTAATCCTAAATGGTGTTGTCATCCAAGAGCAACAACACATCAAATATCTTGGCCTCACTCTAGACCAAAAACTAACCTTCAGGCTCCGCATTGAAAATGTGAGAATAAAATGCCTCAGAAAAATGCGTATCTTACAAAGGCTACTCAATACGCCTTGGGGCTGCCATGAAAAAACTCTAATAAATTTCTATAAGACTTATATTAGATCTCAGATTGATTATGGACTAATTGTATATGGCTCATTCTCAAATACCCTACTATGCAGTCTGGAGACTGTCCAGAATACTATGATTCGTGCTATACTTGGCCTCAGGAATCACACCAAAACCAACTTCCTCCTTAATAAAAGTGGTCTCACATCTATTGCCATGCGAAGAGACATCCTACTTGCCCGCTACTTCACAAAAATTGAAGGTAACAGTTCCCATAGATTACATGACTGGGTAAGAAACCCTGGAGTTTTAAGGGCCTTGCACGGGAATTTGCAACCACCCAAATGACATACCCCATACCTTTATCTTCTTTATTTCAAATATACCCCTGGATACCTTCCTGGGCTAACCACTACCCAGAAGTGAACCTTTTGTTTGTACCAGTTATTAAAAAAGACCTTTCCCTTTCGTTTGTAAAATCATTATTTCATGAATTTGAGTCTCAGAGATATATCAACCACCTCCCAATTTTTGTGAATGCTTCAAAAGCAGATTCCAGGACTGCTTGTGGAGTCCACTTCCCATCTTTAGGTATAGCAGCTGCAGAAAGGCTCCCACTACATTTCAGCAGGACACTCCCCCCACATTCTTCAGGGCAAGGGTTATAGGTTATGCCCTGGGGGCATATAAGTTTTTATTGAAATATTTGTCGTAGAAAGTTCAAAAAGGGCTCATTTGATTGGAAATTCAAAGGTCTAGTGCCCTTTTTAATAGTCGGATGTGATTTGAGGGCAACTAATCCCCCTCTCACGCCCACCTTTCCCCCAAACACATCCAATCAAAATTTTTAGATAGCCAATTTGTTCAGCGTAGTTGTTTTCCAGATAGAAATTATGTTTTTAGGAGGACACTCCCCCACAGCCCTCAGGGCAAGGGTTGTAAGTTATGCCCTGGGGGTTTATAAGGTTTTTTATAGAAAGCGTTGTCGTAGAAACTTCAAAAAGGGCTCATTTGATTGGAAATTGAAATGGCTAGTGCCCTTTTTAATAGTCGAAAGGGATTGGAAGGCAACTAACATCCCTTCCACGCCCACCATTTCCCCAAACATATCCAATCAAAATTTTGAGATAAAACCCTTATGCCTTCCCAAGGCCAGAACATAATTTGCACTTTACTGAAAAAAATACAAATGAATGTGCATTGTCAGTTTAATATATATTTACTTATATTTTGTAATCAAAATGTTAATATTGTTTGATTTATTAAAGTTATAAAAGTAAGAACATTTATGTTTTTTTTTCAGTAAAGTGCAAATTATGTTCTGGCCTTGGGAAGGCATAGGGGTTTTTAGCCCAACTTATGTTAATTTCTGCTCGTTTTGAGTTTGACTCGGTTATTTATTGTAATTTCTGTTCGTTTTGGGTTTCATTTATTTATCGATGCGGATTTCGGTAGTTTCAGGCTTCGTAGATTATTTGATTTTATTTTTGCTCATTTTTTGTTTAATGGAGTTCTTTACTTTTCTTTGAAAAACTTATTTTGTGGAAAAAGTTTTTTTTAGTTAATTCTAATTAAATGACCCTTCTGTTTCAGGAATTGTTCTTAAATAATTGGGACAAAAAGTCAGACTTTAGCGTAAAGAGCAAGGTATTTAAGAGGGGGCTACCCCCTCAAGGTATTAGGAGGGGGCAAACACGCTGTCATCACTTTTATTCAAGCCACTCTTTATTGTTGAGGCCACATGCCTTGTCATCCTTTCATACTTTTACATAACGTCATTGCAAATTTATTCAAAATATTTTTATGTATCCCGATATAAGTTTTACTCTGACTTCATTTATAGTTGTAGCCTACGACGTATGATGTCATTTGCCAACTTGCAAATAAACATGCACTTTTTATCAAAAATCGATTTTATTTTAATCGTATTCTATTAATACTGACAAAAGACATTACACATAGCAACTTTCTTTCAAAAGATTCATTAAAAAGCTCTGTATATGGTTCCAGTGCTCCGCCAGTGGCTACGAAAAAAAATGAATAAAACAAAAAGTGACACATCAGTACCTCTCATGCAAAAAAGTGATTTTTATTCTTCTTCATGGTGGGTAGCTGTAACTCGGGTTTTTGATAATGGCATTTCCAATGTTGCAGTTTTCACCTTGATCCGATAGCATTTTTGAGGGTTTTCAGTCTTACGAAATCCCCATAAGTTTGCTTTCGTAATGAACTTTTACCATTAAAATTATTCGAAATAATAGTACCATTCTTGATTTAACTTTGCATGGCGATTTTCTTTCACTTGATATTATTTTTGCAAACCGTTTTTATTTTTTGGTTACTATGGGCTAGAGTTTGCTCTTGATAACGAGTTAATTAAGTATCAAATCTTATTTCCAGTTGGCATTGTGATGCTATTAGGTAGCAACTACTGCTAAAACCATGGAGGCAACTGTAAATCTCCAGTTAGGAGTTTCTGGCTATGGCCAGTGCCGATTTCCACTACTCGGCACTTTTCTCTTTTAAGGCACAAAATGACAGCAATCAGCGATTTTCTTTGGCACGATTTCCTTAAATCGAATGAGCCCTTTTCGATTTTCCTACGACAACTCCTTCGATACATAGTGCCCGGGTCTAAACAACAACAACAACAACAAAATAATATATTATACCCACATCGATCTTTACTATGAAAATGTCAAGCCTTCCAATCACTTTCGACTATTAAAAAGGGCACTAGGCTTTTCAATTTCCAATCGAATGATCCTTTTTTGGTTTCTACGACAACACTTTCTATAAACACTTTATGTGCCCCCAGGGCATAAATTACAACCCTTACCCTAAGGGCTGTGCTGGTGGTTGTCATCCTCTAAGACCTAATTTCCAGAACTCTCAACTACGTTAAACAAAATGGCTTTCTCAAAATTTTGATGTGATTGGGAAAATGGTGGGCATGAGAGGGGCTTTTGTCGCTCTCCAATCATTTTTAACTATTAAAAAGGCACTAGCCTTTCAATTTCCAATCAAATGAGCCGTTTTGAAGTTTCTACGACAACGCTTTCAATAAAAACCTTATATGCCCCAACGGCATAACTTACAACCCTTACCCTAAGGGCTGGCGGGAGGGGTTAAAGACCTAATTTCATCCTTAAAGACCTAATTTCGAGAACTTTCTGCAACGTTGAACAAAATGGTCATCTGAAAATTTTGATTTGATGTGTTTTGGGGATTGTGGGTGCGAGAGGGGGTTAGTTACCCTTCAATCACTTTCAACTATTAAAAAGGGCATCAGCCCTCTCAATTTCCAATTGAATGAGCCCCTTTTGAAGTTTTTATGACAATTCTATCTATAAGAACCTTATATGCCCCCAGGACATAACTTACAATCTTTGCCCTGGGGGCTCTGGGGGGTTTGTCATCCTTAAATACATAATATCCAGAACTTTCAACTACGTTGAATAAAATGACTATCTCTAAATTTGATTGAATGTGTTTGGGGAAATGGAGGGCGTGAGAGGGGTGTTAATTACTCTCCACTCACTTTCGACTGTTGAAAAGGGCAATCTCGATTTCCAATCAAATGAGTCCTTTTTAAAATTTCTATAACAATTTTCAGTATAAACCTTGTATGCCCCCAGGGTATAACTTACAACCATTGCACTGACGGTCTGACGGGGTTATCATACTAAAAGACCTAATTTCCAGAACTTTCGACTACGTTGAACAAAATGGATATCTCAAAATTTTGATTGAGTGTGTTTGGAGAAATGGTGGGCGTGAGAGGGGTTTTGTTGCCCTTCAATCACTTTTGACTATTCAAAAGGCACTAGCCCTTTCAATTTCCAATAGAATGAGCCCTTTTTGAAGTTTCTACAACATCGCTTTCTGAAAAACCTTTTATGCGCCCAGGGAATAACTTACGACCCTTGCCCTGAGGGCTGTGGGGGTGGAGGGGTTGTCATTCTTAAAGACCTAATCTCCAAAACTTTCAACTACGTTGAATAAATTGGTTATCTAAAAATTTTGATTGGATGTGTTTGGGGAAAATGTAGGCGTGAGAGGGGGGTTATTTGCCCTCAAATCACTTTTGAGAATATCAAAAAGGGCACTAGTCCTTTGAATTTCCGATCGAATGAGTCCCTTTTCAAGTTTTTACGACAAAGATTTCAATTAAAACTTATATGCCCCCAGGGCATAACTTATAACCCTTTCCCTGAAGACTCTGGGGGGAGTGTTCTAATCAAAGGTATAATTTCCTGATTTTTAAACTGCATGGAACAAAATGACTATCTAAAAATTTTGATTGGATATTTTTGGGGAAATAGTGGGCGTGGAAGGGGTGTTAGTTGTCTTCCACTTCGACTATTAAAAAGGGCACTAGCCATTTCAATTTCCAATCGAATGAGCCATTTTTGAAGTTGCTACGACAACACGTTCTGTAATAACCTTATATTCCCCAAGGGCATAACTTACAATCCTTGCCCTGAGAGCTGTGGGGGGGTTCTCATCCTCAAAGACCTAATTTCCAGAACTTTCAACTACGTTGAACAATATAGCTATCTTAAAATTTTCATTACATGTGTTTGGGGAAAAGGTGGGCGTGAGAGGAGGGTTAGTTGCCCTGAAATGAATTTCTACTATGATAAAGAGCACTACTCCTTTGAATTTCCACTAAAATAAGTCTTTTTTGAAGTTTTTACTACAACATTTTCTATAAAGATCATATATGTCCCGATGATATTACTTACACCACTGGCCGCGAGAGCTGGGGGGGGGGAGTGTCCTCAAAAACATAATTTCTATCTGGAAATCAACTACGCTGAACAAAATTGCTGAGAAAAATTTTGATTGGATGTGTTTGGGGAAAATGTGGGCGTGAGAGGGGGGTTAGTTGCCGTCAAATCACTTTCGACTATTAAAAAAGGCACTAGACCTTTGAATTTCCAATTGAATGACCCCTTTTTCAAGTTTCTACGGCAAAGATTTCAAAAAAAAAACCTTATACGCCCCCAGGGCATAACTTATAACTGTTGCCCTGAAGACTGTTGGGGGAGTGCCCTGCTTAAAGGAATACTTTCCTGAACTTTAAACTGCGCGGAACAAAAAGGCTATCTCAAAATTTTGATTGGATGAGTTTGGGGAGACGCTGGGCGTGGAAGGGGTGTTAGCTGCCTTTCAATCATTTTTGACTATTAAAAATGGCGCTAGCCATTTCAATTTCCAATCGAATGAGCCCTTTTTGAAGTTATTATGACCACGTGTTCTACTAAAGTACTATATACCTCCAGGGGATTATTTACAGACCTGTCCCTTAGGGCTTTGCGGGAGTGTCCTCCTCAAAAACATAATTTCTGTCTGGAAATCAACTACGCTGAACAAAATGGCTATCTCAAAATTTTGATTGAATGTGTTTCGGGAAATGGAAACATAATTCACCCACAAAAGGCTGTTGGCATTAAAGTCTCCACAAATAATCATATTTTTCAACATATTATGAATATTTATATAACTGAAGAAATCCATGACATCTGTAGTTTGGCCATTAGGGTTGTAAAAGCTTATTATGTAAGTTTTTGTATTATTCAGCCAAACACTGATACCAATTGCATCAACATCATTTACACAACCTGGGAACTTGATGCCAACGAATTTTACATTATTATTAATTATTAAGGCTACTCCACCTCCTTTTCTCTCTGATGATCTATCCTTTCTCAGGATAGTATATCCTAGAGACTTAATTTGTTTATTTTGGTTCAAATGAGTTTCCTGGAGGCAAGCAATTTCAATGGAATTATTATTCATAAAAGATATTAGTTCATTTAGCTTATTTACTGTAAGTGATCTTACATTCCGAGTATTGATATGTGTTGTGTTGTTGATTTAATTTTCATATGATTGTGTATCAATGTTCAGCTTTGTTAATAGTAGAGCAAGATCTTTTTTTGCTTGAATGAGCATATGATTAGGGATGTAGATTTTTGACAATTCAGCAATGATTTTTGTTTTCTGTTGTTGTTGTATATTCATGCCTGAACTGCATTGCAGTTTAGAATGAATAAGCATGTATTTGGGGTTTGCATGTTTGGTTGTGCATCCAGTTTGTCAGTTAAGGGATTGATTCCTGGTAGTGTTTCTGGTTTTTTCTTGTTGGGAGGGGGTGCCAGGCTGACCTCATCTCACTAGGCTAGGAAGCTTGCTGCCTTGGTGATTCTTTTTGATAGATATGTGAGCTAGAGGGCTTAAAGGATAGTGTTTTGTCAGGGGTACTTGATGCAATGGGAATCTTTGGGTTGGGAGTTTTATTATATTTCAATATAGGTTTTATTTGGTGTGATTGGGCAGCATTTGCTTCCATAGCTGCAAAAGAGTATGGAATGGCCTTCTCTGTTGCTATTTGGAGTGTTATTGCTCTTTTCTTATATGCAGGGCATTGTGATGTATTGGTGGATTCAAATGGGCCTTTACAATTGACACATGTAGGCTGAGTGTTGTTGCAAGTTGTCAACTCTTTAGGATGGGAGCCTTTACAATTACTACAGGCTAGGAGAATTTTATTGCATTTATTTGTTTTGTGTCCCAGTTTCAGAAACTTCTGACACAGGATAGGCTTCAGCTTGTATTCCTTGTGCGGTTTGATTTGCCCAAATAGGAATAAATTTTCTGGGATATTAATTTTTTTCTTCATTGTAAATAAGAAAGATCTGCATGTTTTTAATCCATTAGAGTTAGGTTTACCGAGTTGAGTGACATCTTCTACAGGGATTGTGTTACCAGCCCTATCTGAGAGCCCTTCTTTTAATTCCTGAATTGGTAATTCTAGGGGAACATTATATTCTACTATTTTTGTTGGGGATTGTTTTGGGTTCCATTTAGAAGAATTAATTGGGGTATTCAGAAAAGATTTTAGATTAAGTATTATATCTACTGATTTCTGATTTGGAAATCTATTAGCAAAGATCCATCACGGTGAATGTTAAGAGAAAACATTGATTTTAACATTTTGAAAATTGCAACCCTAATTGTAGTAATCTTTGTTATTTCAAAGGGGGTATTAGGAGAAATTTTGAGGTAGATTCCTAAGTTTTGAGAAGGAGAAACTTGGACAGGGGGAGGGGAAATACTTTTGATTGGGGACGTTTTTTTCATTTTTTTGGAGCTCCTAGAAAGACCTCTTGAAATCCATTAGCATCTATGGTGACATTAGCTCCAACACTGATCATTATCCTATTCTCAGAATTTGAGCTTTCATGTGAGCTTTGTGATAGAGCTTGACCAGCCAAGATGGGGCAAAAATGGATGAATTCCATTAGTACTTAGGGTGGGATCCGGAGGGACTTTTTTTTAGGGGGAGTTCTTTGCATTGCCTATTGGAATAAGCTTCAATCTAATCAGGAAAGGATAGTATTATGATACAAGACCGTCTGTACTCTACTGTGGGGAAAACTTCATCATCCACAAAAGAAACACCACAGTATGGCCCTGAGGAGGATTTTGAGCACGATTGGTTCGGTACAACTACTGATAAATCGAAACAATAATTCACAAGAAATTTATTTTTAAATTTTTTAAAGTGTTGCTGTTGTGTGATATATTTTGTCTAAATTACAGAATTCACGATTTCTTAAGAAAAAGTATATTTCTTTATTCATACTGCCGCTCTATCTATTTATTATACGGTGATGTCTACCTCAATATTTCGGTGAACTTTTATAATGGGTAATCCTGTCAGTCTAGAGTCCTGTCAGTTTAGATCTCTTCATTAGTATTTCGTCTTCTATTCATCATAAAATAGTCAATGCAGATGCATGTAGGTATGTGCTTCAAACTAAATATATGAGTCGAAGTACTCAATAAGAAAAAAAAAATTATGTGATTGTTATTTTAGTATTTGATAGGTGTAGACTGGTAACTTAAATTCTAAGGGTTTCAAGCTGGGATACATTTCTAATTATTATTTTTTATTTATTTTTTTTTCAATCTTGAGATTTTCAGATATTCAATTCAGACAATTAAATCTCGATATGTCTGTTGAGCACAAAAATAAAAAATAAATGATATTCGGCTCAGATTTAGCATTAAGTAAGAGAACTGTCCTGTAAAAATTTTGATTTATAAACAACTAATCGTGGAAATATTATTGGATGGAAAGTATCAAAATAAGCATAAACATAGTCAGCGGTATATATACCAGCTTATACAATCTTATGGACAAATATATGCAACCCCTATACAAAAACATGATATGTCATACAATGCAGAGCATTACTTAGATGAAATAGGCAATAAAGTGGCCGCCATTTACTCGCCGAAGTCCAAAACATAAATTAATAATATGTTTGCACTTCTCATACATTTACTTTCTATTATAAAAATTCCTAAAAAACAACAAGTTTGTAAAAACCACCCCGCTTCGCAAAAAAAGCAAACCCAAATTTTATGACAGTAAAAACAAGGTTAAATATTACGTTTTTCAGCCCCGTTGTGACAATACAATCCTGAAATATCATTTTGACAGCTTAAAGAAGTTAGGATCTTAAATTTCCTCTCCTTATTATTACAAAACGAAGATTGTCGCCTCCCAGTTGGTTTTTGTGATAATACAGACAGATTAAATACTTTTAGGCGGTATGCGTTATCAGTAAAATCTAACAGAAACCACGCAAAGTAACTGAAACCTTGTTTCAAATTTGTTTGGAGAAAGAAACAGGCTTAACAATTAAAAACCTATTAATAATTCAACTACTAAAAACCATTTACAAAAAATAACTTGCATCCCAACCCCAAACAGAGCAAGGGGTCCGAACCCCAAATCCACCCCTACGCTAGGGGGGGGGCACCCCCTGGAACCGCCACTGTTCATTAATGTCACATAGGATGTCAAATCGACATTCCAAATCGAAAGACATCTATCTAAAATTTTAGTTTACAGGGATGTTTCATTTGAGATGTTTAGACAGAGGTGACAAAACACGATAGTTCTTTTTTTTAGGGGGGGGGGGGGAGGGAAAAATATTTTTTTTTGAAACATAGAGCCCCGAGGGATTTTGGTTTTTCAATTTTTTGTACAAAATACCAAAAAGGGTTTTTTTCAATGGCAATACCTCAAAAAGGCATTTCCCAAAATCTAGGGGGTGAAGGGGACCAAAAAATTTAGGGGGTAAAAATTGCCTCCCTAATTGTTGCCATTGTACTTAAAGCGTCTAAATTATTTTAAGAAAGATGAGGCTGTGAGTTCAAAATAATTGTTTTATATTTTTTTGCACCTTCTCAAGAGAAAATTCGAGCTTTTTACATGTTACAATTGAAAGGAAGACTCACCCATTGTCAATGCAATAATATTGACCTAGGAAGATATATGTCTCTTTTTTCTTGTATATTCATTATATATAAGAATAAAACATAAAATTTTAGCCTTTCATATGGCTAAAACTAACGAGAAGGCAATTCCTCAGCACCCCATTAGCCTTTGTCTTCTCTTGTAGGGTCAAATAAAAATTTCAAAAAAGATATTTCAATCAGAATGCCTGAAATGAATTCTTGCCCATGGATATGACATAGTAAGTGCTCTCAGAGGGGCAAGGGCCCAAATTTTCAAACAGCAGACATAAAACAAAGAGTCCATAGTCTTATTTTAATAGAAGGATGGAAGTTAGAGTCACAAGAACATGTTCAATCAGTATGATTTGTTTTTTGTTCCCAAGGGTGTTTGTATTGATCCAGCGTCCTGGTCATTCGACCAGGAATTTGAAGTTCGAGTGTCCCTTTGAAGTAACAAAAGCAAGCATACCCCAGAAAAATGTTAAGTTCTACCATTCTATGTCACACAAAAACAATTCCGGTTCAGGTATGGCCAAAAATCTATCAAACCAAAATTCTAAGACAGCCAGTCGTTTCAGAAAAATCGAAAATTTACTTATGTAACGTCCTATTTTCGGAGGTCATACTACAGCACTGAAGCACACTTGTCTAAATGCGCATACAGTTCATATAAATGAACGATTATTATATAAAGCTTGTCCAGTAATATTAACAGTTATAGAATATTGCATAGCTAAACACAAGGCATTGGAGGAGAGTCGGTGAATCTTGTCGATGGTGAAATAGGTAGGGGGATGGAGAGTGTACCTAGAGTCAAAAAATTTTATTTTAGACGCAAAATTTTCAGCTTCCGATAGGTCTTCAGATCAATCCACAAGAATACATCTTTTAAAATCCCTGCATTAGGAGGATTATACTTTTACTAAGGGTGGAATAGAGATTTTGACAGGGGGTATTTTATGTAGAGTCCCAACGATATGGATTTTTGGGTCCGATACCAATATATCGGAATCTTACCGATACGATACCGATATAATTTGCCGATAAATTCCCCTTCAGAAAAAAACCTTACCTAAAATTTACACCTCCCGATTCTCTGCCCATATTCATACTCACATGTTTATCCCTGGTCTGTTACACAACAAAGAACAACATCAATAATTTACTGTGGCTTCAAAAAATTAGGTCATTTACAAGACTTTTGATTTTCTTTACCTATTCTGATCAGAAGCTTCCGAGCACATAAACGCAATGGCGGACATTTTCAGAAGTGACAAATAAGAAAAAAAAATAATCCTGGTTAAAATTAAGCTGGTTTAGTTACATAAACACAAATACGAGAAAATCTGACTGAAAGAAGTGTAAGATATTTATTAAAATTGATTATTCAAAACCCAAATTTCAATAGCGGGACTTTGAATTTTTACCTTTCACATATTAATATGAAAACTTTACTTTCCATTCAAATGATATGGTCTCTTACCAACAAATCTATGCTAGGCACACTGAATACAGGGGTGCAGGTAGAGTTTTAAGCTTGGAGGAGGATTTAAAGAATGTTTCGACAAAATTGTCCAGTATGCCAACTAACAAGCGAAATTTCCAAGGTAAATAGGTAAATTTTGCAAGGTTTTGATACGCGGAGGCAACACCTTGCCACCCCCCCCCCACAAAAACCTCACAACAGCCCCCTCCCCCCTTAGCTGTGCCCCTGACTGGATATCATCATTTAACTGATTGAATTTTGGATCTTTCACCCACGCAAGTGAGCATTCATTACACAGAAATGTATGGTTTATTGTATTTTTTTTTATTGGTTTTGGCAGAAGATGTACGTTCTCGAAGTCACCATACCCATGGTCAGACTTAGCTGGTGGCTCCGCCCCAAAGGACTGGACAAGCAAAATTACCTGAGAAAATATGGTGCCATAAATCACAAGCCCTTAATAATTTTTTCATCAAATCAATGAATTATTAGATTTATTATGACTGAAAAACACTTCACAGCGACAAATCAACTTCATACTATAAAATAAACTACAACAGCAGACCAATCAAAATACCACAAAAAAAAAAAAAAAAACAGAAAAAGTGAGAGATCAGCAGCAGAACAAATTAGGATTTTAATGTATATTTCAACGAAAGCCGCAGGTAAACAGACACGTGCTTTTAGCTCCATTGGCGGAGTTGAACTTCAAGACTGTCCTCAATTGAAAATGGTTTATCAACAGAGCTAAAAAATAATAAATAAATTAAGATATTAAACGTTGGAGGCCACGGGTCTCATTGACAAATTTCAATGAAAGAAATCGGAAATACACATTTGAGAAAATATGAATTTTCATGTCTTGGGATTTAAAAAAGAAACTTAATTATAAAATTTACAGAAGAGATGGATTAGATCAATCATACCACTTCAGTTACAACACATTTACAAAATAAATATGTTTAAACAACTACATCTGGTTTTAGACTTCGGGCTCTTGTGTATTGTAATATCTATTAAATCTGCTCATCACCGTTTTTTCACCATCCATCTATTTTTTTACAGTTTCTGTTTTGAGTAAATTCGTAACTTTTTGCGAAAATTTTGGATAGCTCCAAAAACAGTGCCCAAAAAGAATTCAGAGTATACGCCAAGCCTGGTAGCAAATCCTAGCGAAAGGGGAACATTCCAATTAAATCAATTACAAAACTTTCCGAAAAAGAAGTTTTCGAAAGAAAAATAAAGGCAATATTAAACTTAGGTTCAGAAGAAATAGAAACCTACAATTACTCAAACTCAAAACGACCTGAAATTAAACAATCATAGCAAAAAATATACAACATGTAGTAATATAAATGAATAAATAAATCCTAAAACGAGTAAAGCTTAAGTTGAATATGCAAATCAAGCTTAAAACGAACAAAAATATTTGGCTATTGAAGTATAAATAAAACCCAAAACGAACAGAAATTAAATAAACAATCATAGCAAACAAATATACTATATGTACTAATATAAATGAGTAAATAAATATTAAAACGAGTGAAACTTAAATTGAATATGCAACTCAAGCTTTGAAATTAACAACATTTCTACAAACAAGAGTTTGGGCTTTGCCTCCTTCTCTCACTGTAAAAGTATAAAACCTACTGCGTCATTGGTGCTTTACTGAAATCTACACGTACTTTGAACATTCTTTGCAAGCACAAATATATGTAAACTGAATGTTTGACGTATAATGATTTTTGCTACTGAAAGGTAATAGGTTCAAGATTCTATTTCGCTTTGATTTTATTTTCATTTCTAACGCAGCAATAATTGGAAAATAAAATATTTTTAATATAAATCGTTTTCAGTGAAGCACCAACGACGTAGTAGGCTTTAGACTTTTACAGTTAGGGAAAGGGGCAGTATCCAAACTCTTGTTTGTAGTGAAACTATATTTGTCTTGAACAGTTTTGTCAAGAACTAATAAAATCAAACTGAATATTTGATATAGAATGATATTAATTGCTGAAAGCTCACCAACTCAAGATTTTGTTTCACCCAGAGCCGGATTTATATCTTTGATGCTTCTAGGCCCAAGCGTTTTTGCAGCTCCGTTTTTGCAAGATTTTCTGGGAATCCTCAAAATTTCCAAAATAGTGAAAACCGCAGAGCCTAGTGGGCATATTGGTAAATCTTGGTCTGGTTTCACTGCCATTTTCATTTTATTTTCAATGTTGTAATAAGCACAAAAGAAAAAATTTGTCATATAATTGGTTTTAGTAAAGAGCGAAATACGCAGTAAGCCTTATGCTTTTACCGTTAGGGAAATGGGCAGTAGCCATGCTCTTGTTTGTAGTGAAGACTATAGGTGTCTTGAACAGTTTTGGAAAGAGCTAATAAAATTAAATTGAATCCCTATGATTTTTGGAATAGAATATGGTTAATAAGATTTTTTGGTTGGCAGGGGGGCATGGAGGAATGGCCAGGGGTTACCTCTGGGGGGCTATATTTACCCCTGATTTTTTTTGTAATTGATCTATAAATTATTTTGAACAAAGTTGTTATCTCAAAATTTTGATCAAAAGCAATTGGAAAAAAAGACCTTAGGGGGGGGGGAGTAGTTGCCTTCCGATCACCTTTTAATCTTAAAAAGGACACTAGAAACTCCAATTTACGACTGAATGAGCCCCCTCCGAAGTTTATACTACCATTTCTTCCATTAAAGCCTTATATACCCCAGGGCATAATTTACGACAGTTGCCCCAGGTTCTGGTGGGCTGTGTTATCCCTGGAGTCTTTGTTATAGACCCTTCATTATAGGCATAAGTTACAACCCGTCCCCCCGGCTCAGGGGGGGGGGGGGGTATGGTATGTTGACCCCAATGTTTTTGTTATCTGATCGTTGGACTGTTTCAAACAAACTGGCAATCCCATAATTTTGATCGGATGCATCCGGGGAAAAGAGTGTGTATATGGGGGGGGGGGGTGTTTGATGCCCTCCGATCCCTTTTGACTGAAAAAAGGTAACTAGAGCTTTCAATTTCTAACCAAATGAGCCACCTCTGAATTTTATTCGACCTCCCTTTACATAAAAAAACCTTATATGCTCCCTGGGCATTACTTGAGCACTTGACCCGGAGCTATGGGGGGGGGGGTCGATCCTTGGAGTCTTTATTATCTGATTTTTAACTATTTTTAACAGAATGGCTATCTCAAAATTTTTATTGGATGGGTTTGGGGAAAAAGGGCGTTGGGGGGGGGGAGGGGATCAATCAAATGAGCCCTTTCTGAAGCTTATACGAGCATCCCTTCTATAAGAAAAATATATACTCCCAGGGCATACCTTACAACGCCTACCCTCGGGCCCTAGGGGGTTGCTTCTACCCCAGAGTTTTCGTTATATGATCTTTGAAATGTTTTTGATAAAATAGTTATCTTAAATTTTTATCGGATGTATTTGGGGAAAGAAGGGCGTGGGGGGGGGTCTAGTTTCCTTACGATCTCTTTTGAATCTTAAAAAGTGAACTAGAACTTTCAATTTCCAATTAAATGAGCCCTCTGAAGTTTCCCTTCTATAGGAACCATACATGCCCCCAGGGCATAACTTAAAATGCCTGCCCCCGGGTCCTAGTTTCATTCCGATCACTTTTGATCACTCTTAAAAAGAGCACTAGAACTTCCGATTCCCAATCGAATGAGCCCCCTCTGAAGCTTATACGACGACCCCTTCCATATGAAGTGCCCCTGAAATAAAATAATAAATAATAAAAACATTGGAGCCGTATGACCTTTACTATAGGCAACGCTATAGCGTTGCCTCTGATACCACTAGATTTCACCATCTAAACCATGGTTAAGCGATGTTACAAGATGAAAGCCAGGTACTGCGTAGCAGTAGGAACAAGAAAACCTCCCTAACAGCAAATGCGACCTAGACTATATTAGCAGTAGAGGTTGGTCATGAGATCATAAAATAAGATTTCTTCGAACTTCTAATATTACTGAGGAAGCATGATACTGCTCATGATTTATGAGCAAGGATTCAATATAATCAACACGGGGAAACAAAATTAGCATGTGTCCCTCACCAGCTTCCATATTTTCCATCAAAGTAATTCCTAGGTAGGTTGGCCGAAATCATTCAACAAAATTGGGCTAACGACTACAGCCTTGGGCTTGGGTTTCCGTTTTTAGTCAAAACTCTGTGAAGAAAGGCCTATATTGTCATCCACATTCATAAGAAGGGTCTATTAGATCTCAATTAAAGTTGGTATGGATTAATATCTGGGACTTTAAATGTGCGTTTATGGTTAACCATAATTTTACATAATAGTTATAGGTGTGATAAAGTGCTCCAGTTATAGTACTATAGCTATAGTTGCGTATAATTATAATAGTTCTCCATACATCTTCAAATGATTTGTCCACAATATCCTGTCATCCACTGAATACACATTTCCTTGTTTTTGTATTTAGGAGCTTGAAACCTCCTAAATAGGGTTATTACACACCCTGAAATTGATAGAGTAATTTCCATCAAGATTGATAATTTATCTGCAAGATTTTTCCCTATTTCTAAAACAATGCAAATCTTCTAATGCTATAAGCGTTTCTTAATATCTGCCTTCAGTCAAATCCCTTCTGTGCATGTATCTCATCAAGAAAAAAGCTGACCTTAGTTCCCAATATATCTGCAAATGATTTGTCCATCATATCCTCTTCAAAGTAAGTATTCTTCGAAGGTCCTTTTATACCTTCAAATGGTTAGGATTTCATTTATCATAACTCTTTGTTGAGGATCACGTTATAGACAACGAGACCACGACCAAGTTTTGAGGACTATATTTTTAAGACTCCAACTTCAGTCAAATCCCCTTTCTCTGCATGTACCTCATCAAGAAAAACGCTGACCTTAGTTCCCCATATATCTGCAAATGATTTGTCTATCATATCCTCTTCAAAGTAAGTATTCTTCGAAGGTCTTTTTATACCTTCAGATGGTTAAGATTTCATTTATCATAACGCTTTGTTGAGGATCACGTTATAGACAACGAGATCACGACCAAGTTTTGACGACCACGTTTTTAGGCTCCAACTTCAGTCAAATCCCCTTTCTGTGCATGTATTTCATCAAGAAAAATGCTGACCTTAGTTCCCCATATGTCTGCAAATGATTTGTTCATATCCTCTTCAAATTAAGGATTCTTTGAAAGTCTTTTTGTACCTTTAAACGGTTAAGATTTAATTTATCATAACTCTTATGTTATTTTTTTGTTTTGTTTTTTATTACAGGCTTCACGGCTCCATCACAGATGATGATTTGCCGCTAGTCTTGGTAGTTACCTCATTTTCTAACACTGAGGTACTTGTTATACCTTCTCTTGAACACGTCAAGGGAAGGATTCTCCAGGATTACCTCTGCCGGCAATCTATTCTATGTAGCAACCGATCGCCGGGGGACTCGTTTTCAGATATTCTTGCCAGGGAGTACCCTGCTCAAGGTAGTCTTGACGAGCTGTACTTCGGCGAGTTGATCACAAGGGCTTTGCTTTATCAGGAACGAGCTTTGATAGCTCCTCTGATGGCGGTTTATACAAGTACTTACAGAAAACCTACGTGGACGCCACATCGAAACGTTCCTGGATCAGCTGTGGGGTTTTAGCTTTCATGTTGCCAGAGATTGCTGCACACACTGCTCTATTTTGAATAACTTGGAGTGGAGCGATGTGGCTTTTTGGTGCACTAGCGAAGAGGACATGCATATTCCATGACAGGTCTGATGTACGAATGGAAAAGTGGCAGAATAGAATCATCAGGGAGAAGACTTTTGCATCTTAGGATAACTCCTAACTTGTTGCAAGAGGATCTAATTTTACTGAGATGCTCAGTCCATGAGAGATCCCAAGAGATATTAACTCCAAGTAGACGCAGTGTATCAACTCGCTTTATTACCACTCCTTTGAAGACAAAATCAGGATGAGCCCTCATATTACGCGCCTTAGAAATTAACAGCTATTTCGTTTTCGGTGTGTTAAAACTTACAAGCCATGCATCTTCCCACGCCTCAATTTTCTCCAGGTCAGCCTGAAGTTTCTTGTGGGGTTCAATGGGATCTTCGTCTTTTTTCGATTGATGTTTTTGTTGTTGTTTCTTCCTTAAAGTGGTGAGGTTTTTTCGCAAGGTTGTCCCCTAGGTCGTTTATGAACACCAAGAAAAGAGTTGGCCCAAGAATTCTTCCTTGTGGTACTCCTGATAAAAGTGGGTGTTCTTTTGATATGAAGCCATCGAGGACAACTTGCAACGATCGTTGACGAAGAAAGTCAGCAAGCACGTCAAATAGTCGACCATGAATTCCATAGACTTTAAGTTTACAAAGAAGTCCCTCGTGCCATACACGATCAAAGGCTTTTGCGATGTCAAAGGAGAAAAGGCGAATATCGTGCCCCTGAGAAAGAAGCTCAAGCCACTCTTGATACTGTGCAATCATACAGTCTAACGTAGACCGTTTTCTGTGAAAACCATATTGCGTGTCTGCCAACAACAGATGTGACTCCAGGTTTTGGTAAAGGGTCTTATTAATGAAGCTTTCATAAACTTTACCTACGCAGGACAGCAGACTTATTGGACGATATGATCCTACATTAGTAAAGTCAGACTCTGCCTTTGGAACAGGGAACACATAAGCAGTTTTCCAGGCTTTCGGGAATAATCCCGCTGCAAAGCATTTTCTATAGAGAGAGGCGAGAGGACCAGCAAGTTCAGAAGCACATCTTTTAACGATGTGATTGGGAATCTTGGCAGGTCCTGAAGCTTTGGTGACATCCAGCTGGCTTAGTGTTCTGAGCACCTTCTTAATATTTATGTTAACACTGGTGATTTTTGCATATGTTCGTGGGGGAACGGGGGGAGGGGAGAGTCCGTCCTCCATCAAGTTGAAAGACCTTTGAAAAGGCTTGTGCAAGATCATCTGCTTTTTCCTGTCCTGACTGGATCATCGTCCCTTCAACATGAAGCGAGGGAATCGATGTTGATTTAGATGACGGTAGGGCTTCTTTGACGACCCTCCATCACCACTTTGCAGGGACACTTTTCAGTTTGTCTACAATCTTGTGCTTGTAATCGGCTCTAGCTTGATGTACAGCTTTAACAGACTCGTTTCGAGCGCTAATAAAAGCAGTCCCATCCTCGTCGGATTTAGTTGAATACCATTTCTGGTGAGCCTTCTTTCTGGCCCTGATTACCTTTCTACAACCAGCATTGAACCATGGCTTATCTCGAGATGAGACTTTTACTGTTTTTGGTGGGACGAATTGCTCAATAGCCTCTGTAATCACTTTTTCATAGAGTGCCACTGCTTTATCCCAGTCTGTGCGGTGATACTGCCCGATGATCCGCTCATGCTTTACAGGTGGAGGTGTTTTGAGATTTCCACGAGTTATAACTGCCAAATGGTCACTAGCAAAAGGATAGCTTTCAACACTAAAAGAATCCGAATGATCAGTTAAGAAGAGATCAAGCCTGGATGATCCATGAGGGGCGATGTCAGTGTCAAATTCAACAAGTTGTTCTAGGCCATAGGCAAGATTCAGGTCTGGCAGAGCTAAGCCCTCCGCATCAGTCGTACGACTTTTCAGCCAGTGGCCATGATGAATGTTCAAGTCTCCTTGGATTATTATACCTGATTTAGGGAACTTTTGCTTCACAAATTCCAAGCAATCTTCCAGACGTTCGGTGATTTTCATCTTTGGTGGGTTATAGACTTTATCAATAACAAACGATTTGTTTGATAGGTTTACTTTAACCCAAAGGACCTCCTTATCGCTAAGAATCGAAAGTGCCAAAAAAGGGATATTATTTTTAAGGTACATAGCAACACCACCTCCACCAAAAGTCGAGCTTCTTGGGTTTTTGCTATCCAGCCTGAGCAGAGTGTGACCAGTAATACTGATCTCACTATCAATGACGCTAGAATTCAGGTTGGTCTTGGATACACACATGACAGAAGGGGAGACCTCATTCATCATGTGCTGTAAGTGATCCAACTTGGATCAGAGACCACGTACATTGCAGTGGGTAACAATAAACGTATCCGAAAGAATTGTCTTGGGGAACGCATTTGGTCGTCTACTGGAAGGAAGTCCGATCCGAGGCTGTTTTTTTCCGTTTGAAAACTTGGTAAATACCGACTGGATGGGTAGTTGGCCCAAACAGCGGACAAAAGAACTCCTAAGACAGACTTTGCCTCATCAGATAAGGAGCTCACTTCAGGCTCTGACTTCAGTCAAATCCCTTTTATGTACATGTACCTCATCAAGAAAATGCTGACCTTAGTTCCCAATATATCTAGAAATGATTTGTCCATCATATCCTCTTCGAAGTAGGTATTCTTGGAAAGTATTTTCATACCTTCAGATGGTTAAGATTTCATTGATCACAACCCTTTATTATTGTTAAGGACCATGTTATAGATGATAGGACCACGACCACGTTTTGAGGACCTCGTTATAGAATTTACTGTTAATTATTTAGTTCAAAAATACCCTACAAACTTTGCATTTTATCCTCTCACAAAGATAAAAAAAAAAGACAAATGAAGTATCAAACGGATTTGAGATGCAAGCCTTTGATTCTGAGGTTTAGACCTCTGATCTGAGGTTAAGAACTCTGATCAAGTCTAGAATATGCTCCTTAAGAAATTTTAAAGATTCATGAAATTATCAATATGTTTTCGGTGATGTTTATAAGAACCGTATTTTTTCAAATTTCAATATAATTTTGCAAAAAAAAAGAAAACAGAAGAAAAAACAAACGAAAAGAGTGAAAACCCTATAGATTTGAACAAACTAGAGCAGGTCGAAAATCTCCATTACAGTTTTATATCAATAAGTGTCTTCACAATTTTCACAAATGAACAAAAAGAAATTAAGTGCATTTCCATCCTAACGTTAGGGGGAATCCCTAACGTAGTGACGGATTTGGGGATGGGACCGCTTGCTCTGGTTGAGGCTGGGACGAAATTAATTTTTTTGTAATTGGTTTTTAATAGTTGAATTAGTAATGTTTTAAATTGTTAAGAACAAAGTTTCAGTTACTTTGTGTGGTCTCTGTTAGATTTTACTGATGACGCATACCGCCTAAAAGTATTTAATTAAATGCAGATTTATCAAGGGAGTCCGTCTGTATTACCACAAAAGCCAAGTGGGAGGGAATCTTCGTTTCGTAATAACAAGGAGGGGTAATTTAAATTATAACTTCTTTTCGCTCTAGAAATGATAATTCAGGATTTTACTGTCACAACGGGGCTGAAAAACTTAATATTTAAATTTCTTTTTACTGTCAAAAATTTGTTTTTGAGTCTTGCTGTGGCATAGAGGCTTAGAAATTGATATCATCACTTTTTTTGGCTGTCATAAAATTTGGGTTTGCTTTTTTTTTTTTGCGAAGCGGGGTGATTTTTACAATATTGTTGTTTTTTAGGGGATCTGTATAATAGAAAGTAAATGTATGAGAAGTGCAAACATATTATTGTTTTATGTTTTGGATATGTTTAGGAGCAAATGGTGGCCACTTTACTGCCTATTTTCATCCAACTAAAGTTCTGCGTTATATGACATATCACCTCCTCTATTGATCCTAAAACATTAAAATAAAGGCCAAAAAACTAAGTATATGAGTCGAAATACTCCTTCAAAGGTCGGAGTAATCATTTAAGAAAAATAGATATAGAATCATATAAAATAGAATAGATATAGAATCATAAAAAATAGAATAGAAAAAATAATCATTTAAGATACCTAAATGCATCTTTATTAGAGTTCAGCTTTTTCTGACGATTTTGGTTTTTATTCGAATATTTTAGGATGAATAGAAGAGGAAATACTAACGAAGAGCTTTAAACTGATAGGACTAGCCATTATAAACGTTCACCGAAATGTTGAGGTGGACATCAACCGTCTAGTAAATAGATAAGGCGGGAGTAGAAATAAAGAAATAGACTGTTTCTTATAAAATTGTGAATTATGTAATTTAAGCAAAATATATCGAACTTTAAAATGTGGAAAGATACGCTACGTTGTTATGAAAAGTGAAATTTTTATTTGTAAATTTTTTAGATTTCGCCAAAGTTGACACTGTTTATTAAAACTCTATTTTCAAAAAAAATAGTGATTAGTTAATGCTTGATTGCCTATACTTAAAACACTCGTTTTAAAGGTCTTCTATGTATTTCTATCTTTTTGTTTTATTTTTCCTGTTACACCCCTAAAAGAACTAGTATTTTATGTTTAATACATCTTTAATGAGTATACAAGTTGTATCTTAATCCTCATTTCCTACTCTTCTTTACTATCAGGGCCATATCCACGCTCTTTTTTTCGGGAGGGGTTTTGCAAAAGGATTTTTTTTCGGCGGGGGGGGGGGGTTACACACAAAATAACTAAAAAAACACACACAAAAAAATATAATCGTTTTGTTACCTTTTTACGATTCAGAAAGACATTCTTTTTTGGGGGGGGAGGGGAGGGGGTTCAAACCTGACGCCCCCTGGATACGGCCTTGATTACTATCATTTTTACTAAGTGATAAGTTTTGACCTATACAAATAGTCAAAAAGAATGCATGACCCCCAAAAGATGGTTCAAGACCAATTTTTCTTTTGACAATACAAAGCTTAACTCACTCGCTATAGTGGTCAGAAGTGCAAAGGCAAAAAATTATGCAGAAAATATCTGCATAATTTTTTATAGATGGTGAACAGCTTTTTATTTTTTTTTTTGGCGGTGTGGTTTTTATAATTTACTACTTTTTTTATCAATATTTTTATACCATTTTAATTTCAATAGATTAATAGAACCTTAACCCTCCCCAGATTTCAGATTAAATTTACGACGATTTCCAATGCCTGCCTACGACGCATAATTTTCGAGGTTCCTTTTAAATTGCTGGTATTAAGTTTAAAAAACTGGCTACTTGCTAAGAAAAATATCAACTTGATCTTCCTCTGTTTCAAGCCTTTGAAATTTCTAAGGTGTGAAAAAATGTTAATTCAAAATATAATCTTTATCAGCACCCATAATTCTTATGTACAAATCTAATAAGATTTGTTTGAAACACCCAAAAATCTAACATAAAACTCCCAAAATCATGATCGTTGAAAAAACGAAAAAAAAATAATCTAATTACATTCTTAAAATTAGCATAAAACACTGCATAATAAAAATTCCCTAAACAAAAACATACCCCTTTTACTAAAGAAAGAAAAACCTGAAGCCATGAAAACCTAAGAATTTAGAAAGTGATATTAATAAAATCAAAAGGCCACGTAGAACTTTTTACCATGAGACTTACTTCAAGGGTCTCAAACAAGTGTTTTAGTAAAGTATCTAGACGCAAAGACTACCAAACAATGAAATAAAAAACCAGTATTCTTGAACAAAACTAGAAAACAAAACTTTGTCTGTAATTGAATATACTCAAAATTTGAAAAGTAATATTTCCTAAACACTTTTCAAAAAACAATACAAATAACGAATTTTTTCGTCTTTAATCTATATTATAAGGGGAGGGGGGAGGATATCTTCAGTGAGGGATGAGAGAAAAGTTTCAGCAGTCATATTATCCTGGATTAAGGCTGTATTCGGGGGGGAGAGGGGGGGGGGATCTAGGGATGGGAGCTCCCCCTCCGAAATTTTTGACGGACTTGCAAAAATGTAACAATGCACATAAACTAATTTTGATGTTATTTTAAAAAACTCTTTTTGTTGTTCTTTTTGGTAGTCTACTATTTTCGTCTTGCATCTGGGAGATCGAGGCAAAAATTTTAGGTTAAGTACTATTGGAGAAGGGGAGGAGAGGGCAATTAAAAATTTCCAAGTTTTATCTACGCCTATTTGCTCGCAGCACATACGTAGGGGAGGCAGGCAATCTTAGACCTAAGTGAACAAATGACGGATTGATGGGAAAGCCAGCAACAAAGAAGAAAGCAACATGAAGAAACATGAAGAAGAAGAAAGCAACAGCAACATGAGACAAAATTCAGGAAATAAGAGTGAAAACCAAAAAGTGAGCGAAGCTTCTAGAAGTTCCTAGTAGTTGTATTTTGCAACTGGAATACAAGAGTAGGCACTGACAAGCTACGTCTAGATGATACAAAATTCAGATGAGAAAATAGCTTAATTGCTTAATATTTCTCGCGGAAAAAGCTAGCACTTCTAATTTTGAAGATTTTGGCAATTTTTATTTTTTTTTTTATATAATCACCCCCTGCTTTAAATGTTTCCTCAACGTGTCTCTAGTCTCTTGAAGATGCTAACATTATCACCGTTCCTTATAATATTACAACAAGTATTAGAATGAAAAGATTTCGGAAAAAAAAAAAATTCCGAAAACTTTGTGATCAGTAGTTTTTATGATAAATGTTACCATCATAGGTTAGCCTCATCACCTTCGACCTCGAATAACTTGTAACACAGACACGAGATTTTATTACACTTATGAAACGACTTTTAAACCAACAAAATGGAGGTGTATAAGCATTTCCAGTTTGTTATTTCTCATTCCGAAGCGAAACCCTAGTTTTAGTGGAATATTGTTTGACTTCTGAGGAAGTGATCATGGACCTTAATAGAAGAAGCAAAAGAAAAGCGTAAAAAAAAAAAGATACCCCAACATTTTTAGATCAACCTTCTGAGAAAGCTAAAGATACTTACTCAATCATAAAGTCTCCGCAATAAAGACAATCTCCTGCAAGAATTTCATCTATTTCTTCTTTAAGGGTATCATGCTCGTTTTTAGAACCAGATTTTAAAGAGCCAGTGTCATCTTTTGTGCTGAGAGAAGCTAGTTGCCTCTAGATAAAAAGAGGAAAAGTAATTGTAGTTTAGAAAGTCTATAATTCAATGAAAAAAGAGAACCACGCATGTCAAACTTGAAAGATTAGTTTAAAATACTACTGAAAGAAAAATTCCGTAAAATTTATATTTATACCCTAGAGCTATTGGGTATTAGAATCTTAAAAATGATGCCTGAAGCAAAAAGGGAGACTTGAAAAACCCTACCATGCGAGGGCCAAAGACCCAAGAGACGAGAGAGGCAGCAAAAAGCCCACAAAAGATACATTTTTGCTAGACAAAAAGCAGAAGGAAGCCAGCTATTTGGCTTTAAATACATACATTGTATATATATATCTATATATATATATATATATATATATATATATATATATATATATATATATATATATATATATATATATATATATATATATATATATATATATATATATATATATATATATATATATATATATATATATATATATATATATAAGTGTGTGTTTTTTCGTTTCGTGCCTATACAGAAAAATAAACTATACTCATCAAACTAGTGTCTGGCAAGTTTAAAGTTTGAACATTCTAGATTTTACTTTAAGCCACAATGAAGGAAATGAATAATCAGACACATGATTTTGAATAAAAAGATGCAATATACCAAGAGGAAGCCATAGTATACAACTATTCACTTTAATTTTAAATGATCTTTAATCATTTAAATCCTTCAACAGCGAGTGAGCCAGGCTCACACGCCTTGTTATATAATTGAAAGTGCACATCTTCATATACTTTTTCACATTTAGGAAGAGAAGGGAGGGTATGTATCTGTACCCCTAATCTCTCCCCCCCCCCCAACAATCTCTCCCTCTCCCTTACCCCACAATTAAATAATTTTTCAGCCATATTTATAGCTACATTTTTACTAGCTTTAATTTTTAAAACTATGTTTCATTCAATAAACATTATAATCATTAAATAAATAGCTTGCAAAATAGTTATAGATCTTTTTTTCAATTTAGTTGTGAAACTATCAATTTAGCCTATACTGGGTAAATTTTTGCACACACCTCCTACCAATAGCCCACATGCCACATGTGGCAGGCGGGCTATGATAATGAATTTGACTCAGATATATATATATTTAAAAATAACAGACAAAAATCATTTGAATTCAGTATAAAAATGTGGCGTCAGCTGAGGATGTGTGTTGGTCACCCCTATATCAATTTTGATATTTAATATTGCCCAGCTTTAAACTTTTGAATTGAATTTTTAGAACAAGAAGCTGTTATCTAACCGAAATGTGATTTGTATCAAATAGCTTTTATGGTGTTTCTTTTCTGGAAATTGGAAGTAGGATGATGGGGTTGTTATATTATAGTATTGCCAGAAAAGTAAAATATGGAAGATGCTATAGGCTGAGCGAAATATAGAATATTAATTATATCTTAATTATATTTAGAATACTTTAACAAAATATAGAATGCCGAGTTTCTAAAGATCCATATTCAAAGGACCTCGGGAAGCATTCATAATCCCCCCCCTTCCATCGCAAAATCGGCTGCCCCCCTAGACAAGATGCTGCCTCCGCATACGGAATGGGGTGGGGGGTTGGTTGGATTCCATCCAACCATAACCACAGCAAAAGCTTTTTCCACAGTGCATTCAAGCTTTTCTGAAGAATTGTGTAAAAAAAAAAAAAAAAAAATTCTAAAATCTTTGTTCACCCTTAATTGGTCCTATCCAATAGCTGATTTTTTTTCGTTTTTGCGTTGTCCGTCATTTCTATTGATGTCATTTCCTGAGGTCAGGGGTTTGAGTCCTGGTGTTGCTAGTTATTTAGTTTGGAACGGGGGTCAATGGTGTGACTCTATAAGCTCAGCCAGAGTCGACCCAGCTCTAAATGGGTGCCTGGAGAAACCTGGGGGAAAAAACACGGGAATCTTCGGATGATTTACCCCTAACCACGCATTGCATCAGGAGATCGGTACCTGTGCAATGCAGATCATTGGTTAGCTTGCGAAAAGGTTGCGAAAAGTTTTTTTTAAAGTAATTTATATTGGCGCTAAGGATGGACTGTTTTGCCGGTCTGGATTACAGGCCATTAAGTGACATTTTTAAATCAATTTTGAACGTGAATACAGTTTATTTTCTTCTACGCATTTTGGTGAAGAGGTCGTGGGAAGGTGGAAAGAGGTCGTAATAGAGGATATAAGGAAAAATGGAACTTCTTGGAAGGGTGTAAAGAGGGAAGCTTAGAATATATTGGGACAGAGCAGGAGCGTGCACAGCTATGTAGACCACAGTGCTGCAGTCGGTGCCGCAGTAAGTGCGAGTGGTATTAGTAATTGGTAAAGGAAATTAACCAATATTTTGGGCAAGCAAAAAATCCCAAATCCATCCACAGTTTTGAGCATCAAAACCGTCTTAAATATTATCATAATATTGATGGTTACTTGGAATTGAATAGCACCCCATGCATGCCCAGGGGGAGCTTGTGTCACTTACTATTGCTGAAAAATATAAGTGCCTCGTCACTTACAAATGACAGATTTTCTCTTCATCTACAAAAGCCTGGAAGAAAAATTGTTAAGAATCTTTTGCACACACTTGAGAATGAAGCATATACTTAAGTACATTTGAGTATGAAGTTGGTCCAATTGGCCTCAGGAAAATCTCTGAATTCGCTTGGCTTCTTGAATAAAAAAAACTGTATTGGCTTCTGAAATTGATCCCTGCAACAAGATCGTGCCAAAATCGGTCACAGAACCTTTCACCGTTACATGGAAAGGGTTTATTTGTTTTAGCAGTTGTTTTTTACGGTTTATTTTTATTTATTTTAGTGGTTTTGTTTTATGGTCTTTTATTATTCTTCTATCTTTGCACTGAGTCCGGCTGAGCAGAGATCTCGGCCACAATATTTGCATTGCATTTTCACTTTTTCACTGGCTGGAAACATTCTCGTATTTTCTCCTTCTTGAGTTTTTTATCATCTTGTCGTGACACAAGGTCAGCCAAATCTGAGGGCTATCATCGCTGCATTATACACCTCTAGGTGTGGGAGGACCTAATAGTGCGTTCCAAAATTAATGCGATTGAATTTCCCATGTCGCACTTATTAATCGGAGTTGGATCGAACCACTTGGAGTATGTGAGCTGGAAGCTAAGCTTTGTCACAGAACCGACCTCAGTGCTCTTTTAGCTATGGAGGTAGCAGGACGTCAGTTATAGTGAACCTCGGCATACCGACTATGCATGCAAAAAAAAATCGATGATCGAGCACCGTTAAACGATTAAGTTTTGTGCTAAACTGAAAGTGTCTCTTGAGGAGACTGAAAATTGATTTGTGAAGCTCTTGTCTGTTACACTCACAAACTTTGAGCTGAGTAAAGGCCTTTAAGGAGAGCCAGAAGGTTTACAACAACCAACCCTTTGGGTGGCTGTCAACCAGCCAAACAGACAACAAGGGGATTGTGCTCCATAATTGTCCAACTGTGACCGTCGATTGAGTATCAAGATGGACGCCAATAAAGTAAGCTTTTCGTCTGCTGTTGTGTTGCATTGTTACTGAAGGTTTAGCGGTGAGCAAAGTGTACGCCAGGCTCGAGATCAATGTTCTGTCAGAGGACCAAAAGACCAACCGAGCAGAAAATTCAAAGGAACTTTTGCAACGTATTGAAAATGCATCTGATTATTTGAAATACGTCATCACTTGTGATGAAACCTAGGATTTCATTAGCGACCAAGAAACAAAGCGCCAAAGCTAGGGATGATTCACAAACCAGTCCCAAACCCAAACAGAAAAGAATGAGCAAATGAAAAGTAATAACAATACCCATTATCTTTTTTGACAGCAAAGGAGTGGTCCATAAGAGGTCGTGCACCTCAACAACAGACAGTTAACGCTGCCTACACTTTGAATGTGCTGGAACGGTTCCGGAAAAGGGTCATCAAGACGAAAAAATAAATTTCGACTACCTGGCAACTCAATCACGACAATAGCCCTGATAGTCTCCTCTCTATAGTCCTGACGTCACTCCACCAGACTTTTTTTTGTTCCCTCGGATACAGGCAGTCCTGAGAGGAGCCCATTTTTCGTCCATAGACGAGATCCGAACAGCCGTTACAAAGATCATGCGAGAGGCTCACGAAGACACCTTCCAGAACGCGTTCCGTTCATGGCAGAGTCACTGGAAAAAATGTATAAGAGGCCCAAGGACAGTATTTTGGAGAAGTTTATAGGTTTGTTCAAATATGCTCAATAAATTAATAAAAAAATAACCATTGCATTATTTTCGGGCGATTGCATCGCAAAAACTAATTTAACACCAAACCAATTATTTTTGACCATATAAAAGCCAATATTACAAAATTCAATTTTTGACAACGCAAAACACTTCTTCTAATGCTCAACTGCGCACATACCAATCCATATCAGTAATATGCACATCGCTCGGTTAACTTGATTTTGTCTTGTACTAGTGAAGTGAAACATACTGGCAGCTGATGTTTTGTTCTTACCATATGATATTTATTTCTGCTGCAAAGTACAGTGCCATCCTTGAACGTTTTATCCTACATCTTGGCACTTCAGACACAATGACCAAAAAGCATTTGCAGAGCTGGTCTCACAGAATGATCAGTGAGGCAACATGCGCTCAATGGCACTTTGCTCCTCCAGATCTACACAGCTCTGCTAATATTCCTGTTGAGAGCACCGCAGCAAACAGGTTTTGGCCATTGTCTCAAAAATGTGGAAATATCCTATACTACCTTTAAAAGTAATAGTGATGGATAGCAGTTTCTTAAATAAAAAAATTAAAAAATTCCAAAACAATTCAATTTTATAGTTAAAATACAAAGAAAAAAGATTTTCCTTAAGACAGTCAATTTATTTAGTCTAAAACATGATAAAAAATGTCTCTTTGCCACCACTTTCTTTAGCATCAGAGGGCCGTGTCCCCTTCTGCCCCTAGCCCTTAAAATCTAGCACTGGTTGTATACCATACTTAGGGGTTAGATTACTGCATTTTATTGTTTTATAGAACCGAGTGAAAAAAAATTCACATTTAGATCATGAATTTTTTTTAACAAATAAATTATATATTTAAAATACACCAAAAGAAAAATATTTTTTGAAAAAAGTTGATTTTTTTTGTCTCAAGGAAGAAAATTAACATATCTTTAAGCATCTTTCTCTAGTGTCTGAGACCTGTACCTCCTTCTACCCCGTCCCTTTAGATCTAGCCCTGATCATACATTGTACCAATGGATTAAATGACTGTACTGTTTTTGAAAATCACGCCAAAAAAAAAAACAAAAAAAAAAAGATTGCAACCTTAAGATCATGAATTCGTTCCTTCTTGATGCCACTTAATTGGGGTAGGACTTCTGCTTCTAAGCAATATGCATGGAAATTATGACTGCATGGGAAAATGTACACGCTAGATATCAACAAAGTTTTGTGACATATAGAACATCTTTCGTTGGATTTGATAAGAATTGGCCTGCAACAAAACAAAACTGTTAAGACCCGATTAATATTTAGTTACAAACATAATAAAAGTGAGTGCGAGAACAGAAAGAGGTACAGGGCGAATGGAAACCCGAGATAGAGTATATGACAGCTTCAAATTTCAAACTGAGTAGGTCAGATTTATAAAAAGAGTAAATACCCATGCACGCAGAAAGAAACCCATTACCTAAAATAAAGAAGAAATAAAAAAAAAGAAAGAAACAGTGAGAAAGAGAGAGAGAAGAGGAGTGGGAGAGAGAGAAAGGGGAGAGAGGGGGAGAGAGAGAGAGGAAAGAAAGAGAAAAACTAAAAAAGAATTATGACCTGCTTTTCACAATGGAGATTTCTTGACGGATGGCTTCTGCTGATTTCGTTGCCTCGTCCATTTCTTCTTTAAGTTGATCAAGATGATCGCTATAGGCCTGTCAAATAAAATATTCTTTGAAGCATGAAAATAAGACATACAGGGTTCATTGAATCAACGCTATCTATCACAACTTTAATTATGTTCTGTAACGCTTTTGACATTCGGTTGCAACATGGAACTTTCAGTGTTAGCATTGTTTTCACCATATTCTAGGAAGCTAGGAAGCAAATGCTCCCCCATAAATTCACGCCAATGATCAATATTATTATCTGAAAATTGCGTCCTCCCATGGGCAAGCATTCCTCCGATCTGCGATTGGGGCTTTAAATTAGTTGGTACAACATTTCGACTGGGATGCAATAAATATTGTCTTGAATTCTTTACTGTAATTCATCCAGTATCCAAGGCCAAGTTCTGAAGATTCAACTCTTATCTTGAGGGCCGGCGATTTTTGATACGTCTTGGGATGATACGGATGCTGAAGAATGCCCACAGAGCTGTCATTGATCATCCCGCAAATTGCGATGTCACATAATCCTGTTTGGATAGCCGTCACGCTGATTCATGACAACTAATAAGTAAAATCATTTACAGCTCAAAGTACCGGTCCGCAGGGTTGCCAACTGTACACGGCTGTCACTGTTTTTGGGTCTTTCCCTATAAAGGTCTTGCATAAAGTTTGTCTATATTCCCCCAAGTTTTTCCCTATTCCCCTCCCTCCAAAATGTCAAGTCTACCTCCAAAAAAATCTTATCCCCACCCCAAGACATATACTTGGTATGTGTCTGGCTCAAGCAGTATTTCTGACTTTCTGTTTCATGATTCTTTATAATTTATTAAATAAAAAAAAACAAGTTTTTTAAACTGAAAGTAAGGAGCAACATTAACACTTGAAACGAACAGAAATTATTCCGTATATGAAAGGGGCTGTCCCCTCCTCAACGCCTCGCTCTTTACGCTAAAGTTTTTAATTGTTTTAAAAAATAAAGTTGTGAGACAGAGTCAAACTTTAGCGTAAAGAGCAAGGCGTTGAGGAGGGGACAGCCCCTTCCATATACGGAATAATTTCTGTTCGTTTTAAGTTTTAATGTCGCTCCTTACTTTCAGTTTAAAAAACTTGTTTTTTTTATTTAATTTCTGATCGTTTTTTAGTTAATGCAGCTTTTATTTTTGATCGCCGTCATTGACTATGTAAAAAAAATTTTAATAAAAATTTTACTTTTCTTTTGCTAAATGGCTGTCTCTAAATTTGGTTCTGACGTAATTTACAAATTATCTTACGTAATGAACTTCTATATTCGTATATTTTTCTTCTGGCAAAAAATACAAAGTTGCAGATTTTTCCAGATATGAGCTTGAAACCTATGTAATAGGGTTTTCTGATACGCTGAATCTGACGGTGTGATTTTCATTAAAATTCTTTCACTTGTAGCGGATGTTTCCCCCCTCTATAAAAAATCAGGTAAATTTTCTCAGGATCGTAGCCTTTGATGAGTAATACTAAACTTAATAAAATTTATATATTTAGTATCAGCATTATAAGCGCATTCTTTTAATACATTTATTGTCATCAAAATTCCGTTTTTAAAAGTTTCGATTACTATTGAGCCGTATTGCTTGTTTTTTTTGTTGTTTTTTTTTAATACGTATATTTTATTATGTATATGAGGGGGTTCCCCCTTAGTCAATACCACGCTCTTCACGATAAAAGTTAAAAAAAATTTTAATTCACAAACCCCTGAATCACAAAGGCCGTTTAATTAGAAAAGATAGCTCTTTTGAAAGTACTAAAAAAAACTGTAGCGTAAAGAGCGAGGTATTGACTTGGGGGAGAACCCCCTCATATACGTAATAATTTCTGTTCGTTTTAAGTTCTAATGTTGCTTCTTACTTTCAGTTGAAACGTTACCACGAACTGTTTGATTTATGACTTCGATAAGCAAACTTTGAAATAATTCATGATAATCTTAGCCTACATTGTTGTTTTAATTAGTGATTAAACAGAAACATACGTTTTTTCAACTAAAAATAAGGAGCAACACTAAAACTTACAATGAAAAAAATTACTTCGTACATGAGGGGGGTTACCCCCCCCCCCTCAAATACGAATGCACATGCTCTTTACGCTTAACCCCTGAAATTTTTTTTTTAACACCTCTCACTTAAATTCACCAGGCCTTGTGTTTGAGTAGTTTTTCTTAAAGAATTTAAACTTTAGGGTATGATGACGGTTGTCCCCCTTCATATACGTTCACGCTCGCTCTTTACGCTAAAGTCTTGAAGTTCTTTAAAATACTTTTAATTCAAATTCAACGCGCCTTGTGTTTGAGCATTCTTTGTTAAAGAACTGGGACAACAAGTTAGACTTAAGCGTAAAGAGCAAGGGTTGAAGAAGGGACAGATCATCCCCCTCATATACAGAATAATTTCTATTCGTTTAAGTTTTAATATTGCTCCTTGCTTTCAGTTGAAAAAAACTTGTTTTTTTTTATTTTTATTTCTAATTGTTTTTCAAATCACGCAAGGAAATCCCCTTCCCCTCTCATTTAACATTCACCCGGGAGACTTTACTTTCCACAGAAAATGCTCCCCATGGAGAACCCCCCCCCCCCCCTAAAAAGAAATCGTATATATCCAAAAACCTAATACTATATGTAAACAACGAGCAAATTGTGTAACTTACAGCCCTTTCCCCAAGGAATATGGGGGTCATGCCATACCCAAAGGCATATTATTGCACCTTTCAACTATGCTGAAAAAAATTGCTATCTCAAAATTTTGGTGGAATGTCTTGATGAAAAAAAGGGCACGGAAAGAGGCTAGTTGTTTTTCAATCTTATTGGTCAATTGAAAAAGGCACTAGAACTTCCGATTTCCAATCAAATGATCGCTCGCCCGATCTTCTAGGATCACTGGTTCGATAAAATCATCCATAAAAAACATAAATAAAAAATAAACACGCATTCTGGCAAAAAAGCAAAATTCCGCACTTTTGTATATAGGAGCTTGGTTTTGTCATATGCTGAATCTGATGTTGTGGTTTTCATTAAGATATCTTAAATTTTTGGGGTGTTTCTCCTCTATTTCATAAATTGGGCAAATTTTCTCAGACTCGCAATTCTTGACGGATAACATTAAACATTAAACTTAATGAATTTTGTATACTTGGAATATATATATATACATATATATATATATATATATATATATATATATATATATATATATATATATATATATATATATATATATATATATAACATCCTTTCTAATGTACCCTTGAGTCTTCCCAGGGTCCTTATCAACGATGTATCTGACCACTTTGGAGTTTCAGCTAGCTTTAGAACTGTCACGAAGGTGGTTAAAGGCAAAAAATCAAAGATTCCAGTGATCAGTAAAAACGCGATGGTAAAACTTAAAAATGATATAGAAAAGGTGGATTGGTACGATGTTCTAGGCACAGTTCAGGACGCAAATTCTAAGTTTGTTTTATTTTATGAAAAGTTGCAGAGTTTGATACGTCAAGTAGTCATGTTGAAACTTTTTAATAGAAAACCCTCAAATAAAAAACCTTTGATTTGTCCAGTGATTTTGAACCAAATAAATGCAAGAGACGAATTACTTAGAGCTCAAATAAATAACCCAACACTAGAAAGTAAGTAGTTATATAAAATTTTTCGAAATAGTTCGAATACAATTTTAAGAAATGAAAAATAGAAATATTTTGAGAAAAAGTTTAAGGAGGTCGAAGGATGCCCTAAGAAAACCTGGGGACTAATAAAAGAAGTGATTTGATTAAAACTAAATAGTGTACCTGATGAATTAGTTAGTGTAATGGGAAAGACTTTGAATTCTGAAAAGGACATATGCAACGAATTTCATAGTTATTTTTCGAATATCGGTCTGAATTTAGCTATGTCAGTTGTACCTGATAGTGGTGATCCAACGTTCGAGTCCTTACCGAGGGCCAATTGAAGTATCTCTTCACCTTAGACTTCCAACAGTTAATAAAAATCAAAAAATTATTTATGGGTTGCTTAGTAATTCATCTGGTAGCGATCATATTACTCCAAAAACACTTAAATGTATTTTTCCTGTTATAGCTGAAGTTTTATGTGGGTTAATTAATGAGTGTTTTCGTCAAAGAAAATTCCCAGACTGTTTTAAAGTTGCCCGTATAACCCCATTTCATAAGGGTGGTATTCAAAATGACCCAGGAAACTATAGACCGATATCTGTTTTACCCATCATTTCCCGTGTTTTAGAGAAGTGTTTTAGTATTAGAATGATGAGTTTTTTGGAGGATCAAAAAACTGGTAGAGACATTGGTTGAGACACAGAGTTACTGACACAGAGTTACAGAGACACAGAGTTACACTGGTAGAGTTACTGGTAGAGACACAATTTGGGTTCCGTAGAAAAAGGACAACGGAACAGGCAATGATTTATTTGACAACTATTATTAATGACGTATTAAATAAAGGTTTTAAAATAAGTGCTATATTTTTAGATCTGATGAAAGCTTTCGACACTGTTGATCATGAACTTCTACTTAAGAAGTGTGAGGTGTATGGTTTGAGGGGTAAATCATTAAATTTTTTAAGAAGTTTTTTAAGCAATCGTTATCAGTATGTCCCACTAAATGATTCTTCTTCCGAAAAAAAGCGTATTGAAATAAGTGTTCCGCAAGGATCAGTTCTTGGCCCTATATTATTCTTGATATTTATTAATGATTTACCAAATTGTCTGAATAATTTTTGCTATAGAATAAATGAACTAACGGTAAACCCGACTAATGAAACAATTTTACTTTTTGCTGATGATACAACAGTCATTAGCACAGCTAAGACAGCGGAGCTGCTGCAGATGTCCATGAAGGAATTAGTTAATAGAATTATAGCATGGCTGAGGGTAAATAAATTAAGGATTAACATGGCTAAGTCTAACTTTATTATTTTCTCGTGATAATCAGACATTTACCCATGGATCAGGGAATTAAATATGCCCAATAACGTTATAAAACAGACTGCATCTCTTAAATACCTTGGGATTGTGATAGATGAAACTCTATGTTTTAAGGAATATGTAACTTTAAGTAGCAAAATTTTGGCAAGAATTGTCGGTATAATGAAGAAACTCCAACGTTTTCTCCCCAAGTCTTTCCATCACCATCTTTATTTTTCTTTAATACACCCGTATATACTTTATTGCTCGAGTATTTGGCTCTCTACTTTTTCTTCTATCCTAAAACCAATAAGAGTTCTACAAAATCATGCCGTAAGAATTTTAGCCAGTATATCTCCACGTATGTCTGTTCGAGAAATTCACCGAACTTTAAAATTTTGCCGGTTGCAGGCCTTCGTGAATTCTATATATTGTGCTTTATTTTTGAACTGCAACAGGATGTTCAGCATCGTTGTTTTGGTGATTAATTGTCCATTAGGTCTACTGTTCATTCTCATGATACAAGGGGTAGCGCGGACTTCTGTGTACCTAGAGGTATATCTTCCCGTTCATGTTTTTCTGTTTTTTATAGAGGTACACGGAAATGGAATAGTTTGAATGGTGATATTAAGACTATTGGTGACCCTAATATTTTTAGAAAAATCATTAAGGAACTGCTGTTTGCTGAATATGAGTTTGGATTGATTGATTGATTTATTTGTTGTGGGGGTTCTGTTGATATGATGTTCCCAGAGGAAGTATAATATATGATATTATTTTGTATTTATTGTTTAGTGTGATGGTATTAGTGGTATCGGTGGCCAAGGGTTCTTTGTTTTAAGGATTTTTTTTCTCTTCCTCGCCCACGGATAAGCTTTGTTTTTTAGGGGCGGAAGTAATAATTATTTGCTGATATGTTTTTTTTTTCAATTAATTTTTCTTTCTTTTATATATATATATATATATATATATATATATATATATATATATATATATATATATATATATATATATAATGCAAGCATAATCTTAAATTGAGCAAAGCAGGAAATAGCAAACTAGAATGTGCAACTCCAGTGCAAAATCAAAGCCAATTGAGTATTTCGATTTAGAGAAGAACTAGAATTGTATAAATTATAGTATATAATCATCCAGGTAAATAGTTTCATCATTATATAATGTGCAAGAAACTTAGAATTAACCATTTTCTAACACCAATGTTAAAAGTTGCTTTTGAGCGATCCTGAATCAGCGTTTCAATCAATAGCCGTTATTCTGATACCATTTATTTAATGACAAGCAAACCTTTTCTTTGTTAAATTGTTTAGTGCTTATATGTACGCTTTTTATCGATATTGCTTTACGCTTGGCCTTAGGACATATAACATATGGCATAATATCATAGGCAGCGCGCAAGCGCTGCCTAAGTAATGAACGATGTGGCCACAAGGTGTTTTTTTTTCCTTCTTTCTTCGACAGGCACTTCGTATCGAAGGAGTTGTCATAGAAACTTAGAAAAGGGCTCATTCGATTGGAAATTGGGGTGGCTAGTGCCCTTTTTAATAGTCGAAAGTGATAGGAGGACAACTAGTCCCCCTCACGCCCTCATTCCCCCAAACACATCCAATCAAAATTTTGAGATAGCCATTTTGTTCAGCGTAGTTGATTTACTAATAGAAAATATCTTTTTGTGGAAGACACTCCCCCAGAACCCTCGGGGCTAGGGTTTTATGTTATGCCCTGTGGGCATATAAGGTTCTTAAATAAGTCGTTGTCTTCGAAACTTCAAAACAGGCTCATTCGATTGGAAATTTGAAGGGCTAGTACCCTTTTTGATAGTCGAAAGTGATTAGAGGGTAACAAGCCCCCCCCCCCACGCCCATCATTCCCCCAAACACATCCAATCAAAATTTTGAGATAGCCATTTTGTTCAGCGTAGTTGATTTCCAGATAGAAAATTATCTTTTTGAGGAGGACACTCCCCCACAACCCTCGGGGCAAGGGTTTTAAGTTATGCCCTGGGGGCATATAAGAATTTTAAAGAAGGCGTTGTCGTAGAAACTTCAAAAAAAAGCTCAGTCAATTGGAAATTCAAAGGGCTAGTGCCCATTTTAATAGTCGAAAGTGATTTGAGGGCAACTAGCCCCCCCCCCCACGCCCATCATTCCCTCAAATACATACAATCAAAACTTTGAGATATCCATTGTTCAGCGTAGTTGATTTCCAGATAGAGAATATATTTTTGAGGAGGACACTCCCCCACAACCCTCAGGGCAAGGATTATAAGTTATGCCCTGGGGGCATATAAGGTTTTTATTGAAATCTTTGTCGTAGAAACTTGAAAAAGGGCTCATTCGATTTGAAATTCAAAGGGATAATGCCCTTTTTAATAGTCGAAAGTGATTTGAGGGCAACTAACCCTCCTCTCACGCCCAGCTTTTCCCCAAACACATCGAATCAAAATTTTTAGATAGCCATTTTATTCAACGTAGTTGAAAGTTTTGGAAATTAGGTCTTTAAGGATGACAACCCCTCCCCCCACAGCCCTAAGGGCAAGGGTTGTAAGTTATGGCCTGGGGCATATAAAGTTTTTATTGAAAGCGTTGACGTAGAAACTACAAAAGGGCTCATTCAATTGGATATTGAAAGGACTAGTGCCTAAGTTAATAGTTGAAAATGATTACATAGTAACTAACGCCCCTCTAACGCCCACCATATTCCAAAAAACATACAATCAAAATTTTGAGATATCCATTTTGTTCAACGTAGTTAAACGTTCTGGAAATTGGGTGTTTAAGGATGATAACACCCTCAGATTCCTCAGTGCAAGGGTTGTAAGTTATGCCCTGGGGGCATATAAGGTTTATATAAAAATTTCTTGTATAAATCATAGGCAGCACGATCGCGCTGCCGAAGTAAAGAACGGGGACACTCGAGAACGAGACAAGAAACGGGGACTAAGTAAAGAGGATGATACTCCCCCACAACCCTCAAGGCAAGGGTTTTAAGTTATACCCCAGGGGCATATAAGTACGATGTTGGCACACTATTATTTATTAATTTTTTCCTTTAGAGCAGGGCACTTCGTATCGAAGAAGTTGTCATAGAAACTTCAAAAAGCGCTCATTCAATTGGAAATTGGAGTGACTTGTAACCTTTTTAATAGTTGAAGGTGATTGGAAGACAACTAACACCCCTTTCACGCCCACCATTTCCCGAAACACATCCAATAAAAATTTTGAGATAGCCATTTTGTTCAGCGTCGTTAATTTTAAGATAGAAATTATTTTTTTGAGGACAGTCCCCCACAGCCTTTAGGGCAAGGGTTGTACGTTACGCCCTGGGGCCATATAAGTTTTTTTTTATAGAAGGCGTTGTCGTAGAAACTTCAAAAAAGGCTCATTCGATTGGAAATTTAAAGGGCTATTGCCCTTTTTAATAGTCGAAAGTGATTAGAGGGCAACTATCCCGCCTCTTACGCCCACCTTTTCCCCAAACACATCTAATCAAAACTTTGAGATAGCCGTTTTATTCAACGTAGTTTTAAGTTCTGGAAATTAGGTCTTTGAGGATGACAACCCTCCCCCCCCCCCACAGCCCTCAGGGCAAGGGGTGTAAGTTATGCCCTGGGGGCGTATAAGGTTTTTATTGAAAGCGTAGAAACTTCGAAATTGAAAGGGCTAGTGCCTTTATTAATAGTTGAAAGGGATTGGAGAGCGACTAACGCCCCTCTCACACCCACCATTTTCCAAACACATCCAATCAAAATTTTGAGATATCGATTTTGTTCAACGTAGTTGAAAGTTCTTGAAATTAGGTCTTTTAGGAGGATAACAACCTCAGAGCCCTCAGTGCAAGGGTTGTAAGTTATGCCCAGGGGGCATATAAAGTTTATATAGAAAATTGTTAAAGAAATTTCAAAAAGGGCTCATTTGATTGGAAATTGAAATTGCCCTTTCTAATAGTCGAAAGTGAATGGAGAGTAATTAACCCCCCTCTTACGCCCACCATTTCTCCAAAACCATTCAATCAAAGTTTAGAGATAGCCATTTTGTTCAACGTAGTTAAAAATTCTGGAAATTATGTATTTAAGGATGACAAACCCCCCAGAGCCCCAAGGGCAAAGGTTGTAAGTTCTGCCCTGGGGGCATATAAGGTTTTTATAGATAGAGTTGTCGTAAAACTTCAAAAGGAGCTCATTCAATTAGAAAATGAGAGGGCTAGTGCCCTTTGTTATAGTCGAAAGTGATTTGAGGGTAACTAAGACCCCTCTCACGCCCACCATTCCTTCAAACATATCCAATCAAAATTTTCAGATAGCCATTTTGTTCAACGTAGTAAAGATTTATAGACATTAGGTCCTTGAGAGTGACACCCCCCCCCCCCCAGCACTCAGGGCAAGGGCTGTAAGTTATGCCCTGGGGGCATTTAAGATTTTTATTGCAAGTATTGTCGTAGAAACTTCAAAAGGACTCATTTGATTGGAAATTAAAAGGGCTAGGGCCATTTTTAATAGTTGAAAATGATTGGAGAGCGACTACCGCCCCTCTCACGCCCACCATTTCCCCAAACACATCCAATCAGATTTTTGAGATAGCCATGTTGTTTAACGTAGATGAAAGTTCTGGAAATTCGGTCTTAGAGGATTACAACCACCCTAACTGACCTTAGGGTAAGGGTTGTAATTTATGCCCAAGGGGCATATAAGGTGCTTATAGAAAGCGTTGTCGTTTCCAAAAGGGCTCATTCGATTGGAAATCGAAAGTGCTAGTGCCCTTTTTAAGAGTCAAAAGTGATTGGAAGGATTGAGATTTTTATAGCAAAGATCGAAGTGGGTAGAATGTATTATTTTTTGTTGTTCCTGTTGTTTAGACCAGAACACTTCGTATCGAAGGAGTTGTCGTGGGAACTTCGAAAAGGGCTCATTCGATTGAAAATAGAAAGGGCTGATGCCCTTTTTAATAGTCGAAAGTGATTTGAGGGCAACTAATCCCCCTTCCACTCCCACCCTCCCATTTCTGCTTTTAAAATTTAACCAAATCAAAATAACGTAAGTGTATCCAAGCTATCAAAGAAAGTAAACATATTTTTTTGCGAATGGTATCAAGTTTTCCATTTCAGGTCAACTAGAAGAGGTATGAAACTAAATTAAACAGTACTATTTGTGTCCAGATTTTTAAAAGGGTGTATGTTGTTAAAAATCGCTGAAAAATTTCCTCCAGCATACAAATAAAAGGCCAAACTATAAAGTCTTAAAAAACGAAAAGATTTAAAGTATTATTTCCTTTTTCCCTGAAAAGACTTTGTCAATATAAAACGAACAGAAATTAATTTAAAAAAATTTTCCACAAAATAAGTTTTTCAAAGAAAAGTAAAGAACTCCATTAAACAAAAAATGAGCAAAAATAAAATCAAAGAATCTACCAAGCGTAAAACTACCACAAATCAGAATCGATAAATAAATGAAACCCAAAACAAACAGAAATTACAATAATTAACCGAGTCAAACTCAAAACGAGCAGAAATTAACATAAGTTGGGTGCAAAATTCCAAGGCCAAAACATAAATGTCACATTGCTGAAACAATGTAGATAAATTTGCATTGTTATTTTATTATGGACATAGTGATATCTAGTAATCAAAATGTGAATATTTTTTGATCAATCAAAGTCACAAAAGTGAACACAATTACATTTTTTCAGTAAAGTTTAAATTTTGTATAAGTTTCATCAAGTTTAATCTTACCTGTTAAAGGTTACGAACCTTATAAAATTTGCCTTATTTTCGAAAAAGGTGGAAACACCCCCTAAAATTCATAGAACCTTAACGAAAATCCCATCGTCAGATTCAGCGTATCAGATAACCCCACAGTAGAGGTTTCAAGCTCCTATCTGCATAATGTGGAAATTTGTATTTTTTGCCAGAAGAAAGATCACGGATTTGTGTTTATTTGTTGTTTTTTCCCAGGGGTGATCGTAACGACCCAGTGGTCCTATAATATAGCGAGAGGGCTCATTTGAACGGAAATAAAAGTTCTAGTTCTCCTTTTAAGTGACAAAAAATTGGAGGGCAACTAGGCCCCCTCCCACACTCTTTTTTTACCAAAATCATCCGATCAAAATTTTGAGATAGCCGTTTTGTTCAGCATAGTCGAAAAATCTAATAACTATGTCTTTGAGGATGAATTAATTCCCCACAGTCCCCGGGGAAAGGGCTGCAATCTATGAACTTTGCCCATTGTTTACAGATAGTATTGGTTATTATGAAGTATACAGACGTTTTCATGGGGATTTTTTCGGGTGGGGGGGGGGAAGGTTGTTATATGGGAGGATCTTTCCATGGAGGAATTTTTCATGGTGGAAGGAAATTTTCTATGAAGGGGGCGCCAGATTTCCCAGCATTATTTAAAAAACCATCTCAAATTAAATAAAAAAACCAGTTTTTTCAACTGAAAGTAAGGAGCAACAATAAATCTTAAAACGAACAGAAATTAATACGTATATGAGGGGATTCGCCCCCTAGTCAATACCTCGCTCTTTACTTGGGAACAAACTTTAGCGTAAAGAGCGAGGTATTGACTAGGGAGCGAACCCCCTCATATACCTAATAATTTCTGTTCGTTTTAAGTTTTAATGTTGCTCCTTACTTTCAGTGGAAAAAAACTTGTTTTTTATTTAATTTTCTTACTAGGTCAAGCAATTAGGTCCTACTTGGACCAAAAATTTTCGAAAATCTTCTTTTTGATTTGGCTGGTAATTTTTTATTTTTTACAATCAATAAACCTTTTCATTGAGTATCTCAGGGGAGAGATTTGGGTTTGAATCTCGACGGACAAAATAAAAAAAAAGCGTTTGAAAATACGAACTTTTCGATTATAAAATGGCTCAAAAAAATTTTGAATTAAGGCCACGCCTTTCAAATCGAAATCCTGGGCGCAGTGCTGGTGGCAAGTCACCTAAGACCATGTTTCAATTTTTCATGATCATTGTAGCAATTTTCAATGGTAAAAGAAACAAAACAAAAGGAATGATTTTATTTTAGATAAAGGACTGAAACCTTTCTTCTATTGTTCTCAGACATTTTGAGTTCCATCATGCAATTTTCATTTCACCCACATTTCTTTTTAGAGGCCTTTGCACCCCATTTCTAAATTTACATAAAATTATTAGAGCTGCTAACTTTTAATAAATAAGTTAAATATTACCTTCACATATAACTAATCATCAAAAACCAGATGAACACATCATTTTCAAAACTGTTGTTCTTAAATTTCTGATTAACCATTGGATCGGTAGCTCTTCACTTACTTTTCATTCCCACAAGGTGTTCAATTCTTAAAAATTGTTATTGCGGTCTACTGTTATGTTTTTTCTATAGAAGCGAAACATGACAAAGAAGCAAAGAGAGGAAACTTAATGAAGAAAACATACACAAACGAGACTTTGGCAAGTAGCAAAAATAAAAAAAGTCAAAACGACGCGGATATTATGCCTGTATAAAAACGTGGCGTCTTCAGCGTAAAGGAAACAAAGATTAAAAAACTAAAATAAACTAAAAACACATAAAAAAACACCACAAATATTCATAATTATTCACAGCAGAATAATTAACATAATTTCCATTTTATATAATTTTAATCCAATTGCTTTAGTGCTTTCGTCGAAGTAACTCTATGAGTAACAGTAGCCCAGGTGGTCTGTTGCGACAATTGTAGTTTAATATTGGTGGGTTTTTTTTTATATGTGTTTTTATTTTATTTTTACAATAGGCTATACGAAAAATGTGGTTCAATACCGCTCTCTAGGGCTATAATTAAAGGAAAATTGAGGTGGCTGGGGCACGTTGTGCGGATGAAGGATGACAGATTGCCGAAGATTGTTCTTTTCGGCCAACCGTCTAGGGCTAAACGGAAAGCAGGTCGCGCTAGTCTGGGGTGGGATGACGTCATAAAGGAAGATTTAAAGGAGATGGGAATTTCGTGAGAGGGTGTAAAAAGGGACGCTTTGAATAGATTGGGATGGAGGAGGAGCGTAGGTAGCTGTGTTGGCCTCAGGCGGCTTGGTGCTGCAGTGAGTTGTTAGTAGTAATAGTTTTAGTTTATTTTAGTTTTTTTTTAATGTTTGTTTCTTTTGCACTGAAGACGCCTCGTTTTTATACAGGCGAAAAATCCGCGTCGTTTTGGCTTTTTTTATTTTTAGCTACTGGCCCAAGTCTCGTCTTGTCTGTTTTCTTAATTAAGTTTTATCTATTTGTTTCTTTGTCATGGCTGACCAGTTCGACTTAAGATCTTTCAAGCGGAACATACCTGCAAAGAACTACAAAGAGCTCCACGGAAAAGATCAATTGTAGTGAAGTCAGGGAAAAACGGTAGTACTTCCTCTAGTTTGAGTTGTTCACAGCTTTGAAGCATTTGTAACGCCCGTGATATGTCATTTTCTTCCTCTATTATATGACGCGCTAGAAATGAAGGAAAAACTTAGGAAGAGTAATATATTGCAAAGGGCGTTGGAATGATACTGACTTATCAAGAAAAACCAATAAGGAAAACGAAACGAAAATAGAAAATTAGAAAATAGAAAAATGAATCAGGAAAACGAATAAGAGGGAAAATCCTTTAGAAAAAAACCTTATAATGACAGCAGAGTAACTAATCATCATCAGAAAAGAAGGCAAAGAAGGCAAAAACCTTTTCTAGCCGCTCTTTCTCTTTGGAGGGTTTAAAACCCAGTATTTAGGCTGGGAGGATATTATAAGAACTGCAAGTAGTGAGATCAGACTATTGTCCCTTATATAAATGACAAGGTAAGGGGCAACTCCTTTGTGGCATTTACAGATGCAATAGTGGCGAGTGGAGGTTATCAGATAAGGTGGGTGGTTGAAAGCCGTAAAGGAGAAAAAAAAATTATGATCCCAATAAAAAATAAGGTTCTTTATATAAAAGGCAAGGAACGGGAACAGTCTTTTATGGCACACATCGAAACAGTCGCAATGGTTAGGGGCTAAAATGACCAGACGATTTCACCGAGGGGCCTAGTTAAAAACCCTAAAAAGCACCATAAGTTAAAAATTGTTGGATTTGCTTAGGGTCAGGTATCCCTCAAACTAATGAGGTTGAGGATGATTACCAACCCTTTTAAGTGCAGGTTGGTTTGTTCTAATATGTATGAGAATCATACGTACAGACAACATTAACGTAATCAGACAATCCACCCGCTTCCTAAAGCCTTATATATGTATTATTTCGTTATATTCATTCAAAAGCCCTCAAGTTCAATAACAATAGTGATAGAATATTTTAACAACAAAAAAAGAGAGAGAAATAAAGGAACACCTTTTCTGCTCAGAAGGGATGTCTGAAAGTATCTTAAAGGGGCCTGAATGCATTAATATAAAGCTCATATGTGCTTAGATTTTAGACATGGGAGAATTCGGGGGGAGGGGGAAGGGATTCAGCAGACTATTATACCGCCGTCACTTCAAAAATTGTGTAGATTTGTGCCAAAATAACGCGATTTAGTCAAATGTTACCATGTATTTTCGTAATTCTCATGGAAGGTCTCCTCATAACGAGTAACTTATAAAAATTAGCCCCTTGAGGGGACTCTCCATCTCCCAGTTAGCAGGACGACGGCCGAATGTGGCAAGATGAGACGAGATGTGTGGCCGAATATGAAAATAAGTAAAAACTTACCGATCTTAAGCCAAAGGCGTTTCCTCATCACATCGTCATCAACGACTTGATTAGCGGTTTCTTTTGCAAGATCAATAGCATTTATCGAAAGAGCTTTTTCAACGGATTCTTCGTATCGTTCAAGAAGTCGGTAAAGCCATATCAATGATCGATCTTGAGCTGGCCCTCCAGTTAAGCAAATACGAAGCGCCGTTTGAAGACAATATGCTATCTCAGATGGATCATTCCCTACAAAATATCCATACTCATAATTATAAAATGAGACTTGGGTAAATATACACAAAAATATCTTGCATGTTGCTAGGCATGGCTAAACATAAACGTCCACAGTATATACAAAATCAATAGAATTTAAAATCGGTGACACGGACTTAGCTAATGACCTAATTTCCTTCTTTGTTTGACTCATTAATGACTTCTTTCTTTGTTACTGATAAAACTACTTGTATGTATAATGAGAAACCTGTAACATTTCATGCTTTTGAGTCCTTTCCTGAAAGATGATGTCTATTATTTGACCTCTATGCTCCTAATATCGTCACGTTCTATGTAGGTGAGATCCAGACTATCAGTAGTGCAAGTGTACAACTTCCAAATGTATTATGCGCAAAACCGAGGGGGAAGGTATTTACATTTTGATTAGTAGCCCTACCAAGTGCTTGAAGGTATGTTCTATTTCCTCGTATTTTTCTTTTGGCTGTTTCAAAATAAGGTTCTTAGAACAGTGCCATACTTTAGTCAGTGTTGCTATGTTCAACTGTTGAGATAAACAACTAAGCTACTTAATTAGATTTGGTGACGTTTTTTTTTTTAGTAAAATTCAAAAATTAACATCCTATCTATTCCCAATATATAATTCACTTTCAGAGGAAAGTTACAACCCCCCTAAGCTGTTTTATTTCCATATGTTTTATTTTAGCTTTTTTCTTTCACATTTCTCTTCTTTTAATTTGATACCCGCTGCTCCCACAACCGCCTTATTGCATACGGATGTCTTTTTCCTTAAAACTGAATTCCCGATTTTTCCTAATTTCTTAAGATCTATAAGCTTGTGCCAATTTCCACTTGACCAATCTAACCAATAAGATACAATTTTCACTGCTATTGGTTCTAACAATGTCCTTCAAGAGGGAGTTCAATAGTTGCTCACTGAGGATACCCTCTACGAATTCTTGAGTCTGGCATTATTAGCCTATAAAGGAATCACTGCCAAAACGTGTCCTAGTGAAGGCAATAGTTTAAATCTAAAGGCCTCAAATGGACGTGTATGCTCTACCAGGCACATTTATTTGCTTAAAATTGACGCATAAGCACGTGTGCAAGAAAGAGCAGAAATTTCGATCTGCACCATTTAAATTTTACAAATCCATGCAATAGAAAAAACCTCTACAGAATCATAAACTCAAACATTTAATAGTTTTTTTGGCAAACATGTCATATAAAACGCTGCATAAATTAATATTAATTTCGTCACTTGTACATTTAATTTCTTTTCTTAATAAATAGGGAGTGACTCTTGGCTATAGGCAGTAAGTTTATAGTGACTTACTATAGTGACTCTTGGCTATACTTTTATAGTTTAGATACAGCAGGAGAGCTAAGCCAACGAGATGCATTCGCATTAATGTCATTCGCGAGGTCTACCTACGACGGGGAACTTCCCAAAAGATATTTACGTATAACAAATTAGTGATCACAGACAGAACTTGAGACGGGGGAAGGGTTTGACGATAGAGAATAATTGTAATTGGTACCCCTTTTATTTTACGAACCATATGTACAGGCACACCCATATGTGCCTGAACATATGGATATGCGGGCAGACTATTTTATATAATAACCAAAATAAGGAAACAACACTTTTTAACTACTTTCAACAACCAAAGCATTAAAAAGAAAATCCTACCATCTACCCACAAAAATTGATTTTTTTAGTCTATTCATGAAAGCATGGAGTGGTAAAAACTGCAACATCTTTATAACTGTAAGGTTACGATTGTAAATATACACAATTTTAAAAGATATAATTTTTTTTAAAAGATATAAAAATTTTAGCGTTGAAATTTAATTTCTTTCGGGTGACAAGGAAGAAGAATGATTTCAAATTTTTTAGAAGATAGAGAAATAAAAGCGGTACTTGTATAATATACCCCCTACCTAATATACTTCTAATATATTTCTCTGGCGCTCAATCCTAATGAAATATACCAAAGTAAGATAAAAATATAATACCTTAGAAACAAATTTGGGCTGTATATCTGCACATTAGGGGGGGGGGGGGTAAGGTACAGCGGGTCTGCATGCCTAATGTGTTTAGTACAATTATTCTGCATATTATGTAGTAAGAATTGTTTTCTAACTTCACACTGTCTAAATACTTTGCCCCCCCCCCCCTATTATGCAAATATATAGCCTAAATTATATATTTTCTATCTATTCTATCAGTTCTCTTAGTCTTGTCTCACGCTAAGCTGAAAGAAACTAACGAAAAAAAAATCAATTCTATAATACGTCAATGATTGAACAACTTGAGCGGTAGGGGGTTTATCATACAAGTGCCATAAAAGCATTAAAAAAAACTTTTTGTTAAGAAAAAAAATACTTTTGAATAAATAAAAAAAAAAATTGAAAAATTTCATAAATAATTTTTTTTTTACTTTTTATGCAATCAATCAGAAACAAGATAAAATTTGATTTACTGTCTTTGGGATTATTAAATTAAGAAGTGGGTATAAATTGTTTTAAAACTTGAAGATGAAAATTGGACAATTTTAGTGGATATTAGAGGCTATAGGACTGAGAGATATGTAATAACTTTCCCACTCCTTGTCTAAAACTCATTATAAAACTACCCATATACACAAAATAAGATGTGCTTATGTGCGTACACAGTTTCGTATGCATTCAAAAATAAACTAAACTAATCAAGCTTGAAACGTAAATGTAGCATTGAATAACCTGGATCACCGAATTCAAAACAACTCTTCTTTTTTACATAAGACCCAGGTCCATTAGAAAATATAGCGGAAATTATGTAAAATGTCGAATTGACGGTATAAACAGTTTTTACAACATTAGCACAGAATTAGCAACTAAGATAGAAAGCCAACTATACATGGGTATAGAGAGACGAAATAGTTTAAAAGGAGAAAACAACTTGACAAACGGCTGTGAGAACTTTAGAACAGTAAGTGCAAGGGAGAACCTTCTTTTTTCTCCACAACTACAACTCCTGTTATAAATGATGCAGGTAAGTTCAGAAACAATGCTAATGGGCTAAGTTCAGACGCAATGCTAATGTATTAAGGAGTTAAGGAGAGGTCAGCTAGACTTTTTATAACTTGAAATTATATATCAATGGTAAAGAGTTATTGAGGCTAAATAACTATTTACATATGCTGAGAGACCCTGTTGCCATTGTTTCTGAACTTACCATAGAAACAATAATTTCCATTACCTTGCTCTTGTAAGTAGACTAAAACCTTTTCAGGGGATTCCTTTACCAGAAGAGAAAGAAGAAAATGATGAATAGCTGGATCTCTGACATCGAGTTTCTTTATACAGTGCTCTAAATATCGAACGACGAAACCAGCCTATAAAGAAGTACAGACATGTTCATTTGCAGAATCAAATACCTAAGTAATTACTTTGGCAATTAAATAATTCAGTAAGAACTAATCAGTTCATTCAGTCGTGATAAAAAAAAAATTGACTAATATTGAACATAATAAGCATTTGTCTATCATAGGCAGCGCAATAGCACTGCTTAAGTAGAGAACGATTTTGACACAACGTGTTCTTTGTTTTTTGTTTCTTAGAGACCAGGGCACTTTGTACCAAAGGAGCTGTTGAAGATACTTCAAGAAGGGCTCATTCGATTGGAAATTAGAAGGGCTAGTTCCCTATTTAATAGCCGAAAGTGCTTGGAAGGCCACTAACACCCCTTCCACGCCCATTATTTTCCCAAACACATCCAATAAAAATTTTGAGATAGCCATTTTGTTCAACGTAGTTTAAAGATATAGAAATTATGTCTTTGAGGAGGACATTCCCCCCAAGCCCTCAGGGCAAGGGTTGTAAATTATACCCTGGGGCATATCAGGTTTTCAAAGAAAGCGTTGTCGTAGAAACTTCAAAAAGCGCTCATTCGATTGGAAATTCAAAGGGCTAGTGCCGTTTTTCAATAGTCAAAAGTGATTGGAGTGCAACTAACCCCCCTCTCACGCAAACCATTTCACCAAACACATCCAATCAAAATTTTGAGATACATTTTGTTCAACGAAGTTAAAAGTTCTAGAAATTAGGTATTTGAGGATGACAACTCCCCACAACCCTCAGGGGAAGGGTTGTAAGTTAAGCTGTGGGGACATACAAGGTTTTCTATAGAAAGCGTTGTCGTAGATACTTCAAAAAGAGCTCATTCGATTGGAAATTCAAAGGGCTAGTGCCCTTTTTAATAGTCGAAAGTGATTGGACGGCAACTAACCCCCCTCTCCCGCCCACCATTTCCCCAAACACATCCAATCAAAATTTGGAGATAGCCATTTTGTTCAACGTAGTCAAAAGTTCTGGAAATTGGGTCTTTGACGATGATAACCACCTCAGAGCCCTCAAGGAAAGAATTGTAAGTTATGCCCTGGAGGCATTTAAGGTTTTTAAAGAAAGCGTTGTTGTAAAAACTTCAAAAAGAGCTAATTTGATTAAGAATTGAAAGGGCTAGTGCCCTTTTTAATAGTCGAAAGTGATTGGAGAGCAACTAACCCCCTTTTAACGCCCACCATTTCCCCAAACCCATCAAATAAAAATTTTGAGATAGCCATTTTCTTCAACGTAGTTGAGATGATAAACCCCCCACCATCCTTCAGGGCAATGGTTGTAAGTTATGCCCTGGGGGCATATAAGGTTTTATAGATAGCGTTGTCGTAGAAACTTCAAAAAACACTCATTCGATTGGAAATTGGAAGGGCCAGTGCCCTTTTTAATAGTCGAAAGTGATTGGAGGGCAACTAACCCACCTCTCACGCCCACCATTTTCCCAAACACATGCAATCAAAATTTTCAGATAGTCATTTTGTTCAACGTAGTTGATAGTTATGGAAATTAGATATTTGAGGATGATAACCCCCCACAGCCCTAAGGGTAAGGGTTGTACGTTATACCCTGGGGGCATATAAGGTTTTTATAGAAAGGATTGTCGTAGAAACTTCAAAAAGGGCTCATTCGAGTGAAGATTGCAAGATCTAATGTCCTTTTCTTATAGTAGAAAGTGATTGGAGGGCAACTAACGCCCACCATTTCTCCAAACACATCCAATCAAAATTTTGAGATAGCCATTTTTTCAACGTAGTTGAAAGTTCTGAAAATTAGGTCTTTGAGGATGACACCCCCCCCCTCCCCAAAGCCCTCCGGGTAAGGCCCGCAAGTTATGCAATCGGGGCATATAAGGTTTTTTATAGAAACCGTTGTTGTAGAAACTTTAAAAGGGGCTCATTCGATTGGAAATTAAAAGGGCTAGTGCCCTTTTTAATAGTCGAAAGGTAATTGAAGGGCAACTATCCCCCCTCTCACGCCCACCATTTCATATGGAAATTCCAACAATATGGAAACAGAGTTTCAAAACCCCTTGGAAAAAGGAAAACGGAAAGCCTGGTTTTGAAGGCGTTAATCCTATTTCTCTCACTCCTAGATTCTCGAAACTTTCGAAACTATTCTCGAAATTAAAGGAAAAAAACATCCTACCCCTAACTAACCTGAGGCAATTCGGGATTACGGGGACCTAAAATCCACTTTGACCTCCCACTACTTCGTTTTTCTGATCGACCACATTGGGAAAATCCTCGAAAAGCTTAATTCCTGGCTAAATTTAATTTCCATTGACCTTGCTAACCACAATGTATTAGCTGAGATAGTTGTCAGTGGATTCAATATTGACTCTTTTCTGGTGAAATTGGTTACTCCTTCTTATCAAACAGATCGCAAGTTGTCAAATACCAGAATCATTATTCTAATCCTCTCCCTGTCCACAATGGAATGCCTCAAGGTACTCTCCTAGGCCTCTTTTCATTATGAGTAACAGTCTCGCTAAGGAATTTCCTGACAGACAGAAATTCATCGATAACCAAACAGTTGCTACGACTTGCTTGAGAAATTTCTCCCTCGAAGTCCATGATAATTCCGGTTTGTTTCCTCAAATCCTAACCTCGTTTTCTTAATCCTATCCCTCCTGAAATTTCTGTATCCTCCTTAAAATTACTTGGCATTACAATTTCTTCTAATTTAAGGTGAGATATCCCTGTTAAAAAATCATTCATAGAGCTAATGGGTCTACCTCCTTCCTTAGGCTCCTGAATAAATTTATCGTCCCCCCTTCTCATTCCTTAAGGATTTATACTTCATTTGTCCACCCGCATCTAGAATATGCTTGTCCAGTTTGGCACCATGGTATCTCCTGCGAAGAATAAGACAAAACTGAATAAATCCAAAACAGAGCCTTGCGAATAATTTTTAAGAAAAGCAAGGTACCATACTCTCTGCTTCTAAAGAAAGCTAGGTTAAAAACCTTTGATTACAGGAGGGTTACATTGTGCCTCAGTTTTGCAAAAAAAGCAATAACAAACCCTCGGTCGGGAACCATTTTCTCCAAACGTCTTGGCGTTTTGCTATTTTTTTGGCGTTTTGGCATTCTTTGCCAGTTTTCCATTTTTCGCGTTTCTTTATGATATTTTTGACTCCTAAGTCGAATTCGGCCCATCGGGCCTTGTTACAGTGATTTTTTGAAATAAATATGGAGACATATTTATGGAGGCATAAATATGGAGGCATGTAGTATTCGTTTTATACTTTTTTTTGTGAAAAAAAAAAGCAGAAGCTAAGATTATGAACTTACGTTCTTCGAAGACCCTTCAGCTGCACATGCAGTTAAGCTTGGTAATAACAGAGACGGGTTAAGCAAGTGACCAATTTTAATTAAGATAACAAAGGCTTCTTCGGGTATTGCAACGAGGATCGGACCAATATAACGGTAATAAAGTTCGGCTGATCTTTTAGCTTCTAAAAATTCCAGAGCTGAAATATAAACCAAAACAGTATAAAATTCACATAAAAATGAACAAAATAAATAATGTTTTAGATGATGCTGCTACTCAATTTACAAATAAAATGAAATAAATATATGAAAACAGCGAGTGAAGTTTCTAATTAAGACAAATCTTTACGAATTTTATTAATATATATATTTTTCTCACTTCCTTAGTAAAAGTTTCACTCGTTATTCGTATATTTTTATTTCTTCTAAAAATAAAAATTATGATAACGAAAAATATCCTCTACTGACTGAAAAAAAATGTTTCAGCACTAACCTGAGATCCCTCTAAAGAAGTCCAACAAGTTGCTACTAGGTCGCATCTGATCCAGGGCAGCTTTGTATAGAATTACATCCTCATTTCAAATAAAATCCATTTTTACCATTGCTACTCATTATTTTGTTTACTTAAGCAAGTGACTATCGTATCCATCAAATACCCTGCTAGGCATACTAGGAAAAATTGGGGCACCTTTTTAACCTGAGTTCACCAGATTTTCAATTATCTATTTTCAAATGAGATTCTTTTGATTAGGGTTTTTAGACCTGATTCAATACCTTGTGAGACTACTATCTTAAATTCGGGCTTGTCAATTTTTTGTTTGTAATGAATTGTTCAGTTCATCGACATTTTATAGGCCCTGTCAGGACAATCCAGTTTTCTTTGTTCTATTTGCTTCAATTTTTCTGTTTCTGATTCAATGGATTCAAAGATTCAGTTCACCAGTTGACCCCCCAGCGGCTTGATGCTGCAGTGAGTTGTTAGTAGTAGTAGATTAGAGGCTCATAGAAACTAGAACGCCATTCCTATTAAGGCTCTGTTTGCTTGTTTCATGTTGTTGTAAATTATTCGGTTGTCAGCCTTAATAATTTACTTATTTAATTATAATAAATTAATTATTGATTTAGTTAATAAATTAATTATTTTTTCAGCCTTGTGATATTAATTTTTATCAGAATAATAATGTGAAGGCATAGCACATAGGGAAACATAGTTCTCAATTTTTCTGCTCCTCTGGTTTAACAAGTTTTTAGTATGCTCATTCTTGGACAAGCAAGACTTAAAGGCAAAGTTGAATAACGCACCAACGACCATCTTCTAAAAGCAAACAGCGCCATCTGTTTCTAAGAAGCCCTTTCTTCTTGTGCCCTCGTTTGTCAAGGTAACAAGCAAAACATGTGACCACACAGCACACAGTAATCACTGGTACACACATATATTTAAAACGACATATTTTAACAACACTGCTTCAAATCAAAGCAGTTCGAAATGCAAGCTATCTGTAAAAGTCTCATAAATGGCGATATATTTGAATTTACTCCTTGAAGTACAGCTTGTCGTCAAATTTAGGGTTCATATCTTCATTCCATTGAGTGCAACTTGAATCACTGCTCACCTTTATTATTAGGAATGAGTTCAACGTCTTTGGGCTGGACCCACACATAAGTGAGCCCACCAAGATTGCTATCCCATCCTCTCTGTATTTAGCACGCAAAAAGGGTGCTCCATCAGTTCAAGACCCCTGGAGACTGCGACCCCCTAATCCGCACCATCTTATTTAATAGCGAAGGGGGACAAATGTATCTGGAGAATATTCTAAGATTTAGATCCTGGGGGCACCTGAGTTGCTCGAGAAAAACACTTGAGAAGTTACGTAGGACTCAAAGATAATTACACGTTATTGCTACTATATTATGGGATATACAATACATAGTACAAGGCATATACAATAATATTACGGCATATACAAATATGATTTGGATTCCAAAGAGACAAAACAGAACTTAACCCAGTTTTTCAACTTTTCTTTTCAAACAATCTGTTAAAATCTTGAAGATTTTCTGCTGAAAATAGCTACGAATCTTTTTTTGTCAGGAGATGAATTGGGAATTCGGCAGATTTCCCGAAAAATCTATAGAAGTGGAAACACTGCCTAAACTTTCCCTTTTTTCAATACAATTCATAATCACGCATTATGTATGTTGTTGCTATTGCGCATAAAGGTCAGTTCTACCATAGTTACACTTCCAACATACTTTTAAGACAATATGGATCATGGGGATCAAAGAGGGGATCATGAGGGTTTAGCATACACAGCCCTAATGATACTTTCTTTGAGTGCAGCTTAGCAAACAAGAAGAGCCCCTAGTCCATGTCATTATACTTAATAGCCGAGGTTATTCTATGTATCTGGAGAATATTCCCAGATTTATCTCCTAAGGAGGCACTTGAGTTGCTTGGGAGAAACACTTTAGAAGTTACGCAGGCCTTAAGGATGATTACCCATGATTGCTCCTTACTTAATGCCTCATTATCTAATTACCTGATTACTAAAGAAGGGTTATTACATGATAATTAATGAGTTGTTACTAGAATGCTTAAATTCACAAGTAAACTTACCTTCTTTGAACTGGTTTTCTTGAATATATTCATCTAGAACTTTATAATAGTCTCCCACTTCTAAAGCACACTCCAACAAAGCGGCTTTGTCCCCATGACTTGAAATCAAATTGTAAACAGCCTTTTTGTTACGCTCCATGGTCATCTGGAGAACAAATATAAATTAGTCAATGAGCTTACAACTTTACAATTAGAACACCAGTCCTACTTACAGTTTACTTAAATATTTTTACAAATAAAATAACTGATCATGTTTCGTCCACTTAACTATTATGAAATACATACACGAGAGAATATTGGTTTAAATACTGGAAAAAAGCAAACGGAAAATTGAACAGGGTTTGGGGTAAACAAAAAACTACAAAACACTAGTAAAAAAAATAAAGGAAATGGTAGTGTTTCTAGATATGTTGAGAGACTGCCCTCTGTGTACATATTTGATCAGATATGAATGCGGATTTTTTTTCAAGGGTTGGCTTTATTTGTCATTATTTTTTTTTTTTTTTTTTTTTTTTTTTTTGTATTTAGACAGAACTTCGATAAAAAAAAACAACAGGATAAATATCATGAAAAATATAATATATAAAATGATAAAGTACAAAACTCACAAGGATTCAGCTGAAATACATTTTCAGAAAATATAAAGAAATATAGCAACAAGAATACATGAGTCAAACAATACCCAATGTAAATCTAATGAGGGCTAAATATGAAATAACTGAGTTATGTAATAAAAAGCCATTAAAACAGAACATCTATGAATCACATGGAATCCATTAACTCTATTCTAGGAACGTACACATGGATTAGTTTAGGGGCAAGGGCGGGGATCTGTAAAAATGACATGTGAATAGAGGTATAAATAAATGCAATAAAAACACAAGACAGTTTACTTAAAAATTCCGAAAAATTAACTGACTGACCCTGTTTTGTTTACTTGACTATTATCAAACAAATATATGAGAGAATGTTGGCTTCGATTTAAGAAACTAGGAGGCGAGGGAGGGAGAGGACGGGGGAGGAAGGAGTAAAGCAAAAAAAGCAGCAGACAATTCAGGGTCATTATTGAAAAATAAAGGAAACTACAGTATCTTTACATTTATGAAGGGGACCGACACCCTCTGTGTAGATACTTGATCGGATAAGAATGCAGGAAATTTTTGTAAGGAGCGACTCATTTTTTAATGGGAGGGGATATAAATTTGATTCCAAAAAGAATAGCCGAATTGTTAGGAAAATGTGACAAAAAAGAAGAAAAAAATAAAAAACTTAAGATTTCATTTGAAATAAAGTTACATGAAATATGAAGAAATATAGAATAAGTTAAACATGAGTTAAAAAATAAGCAATGTAAATTTAGTGAAGGCTACGTTAGAAATAACTGGGTTATGCAATAAGATGCCAAAAAAGAACATCTATTGACACATAGAATAATATCAGTTAAATATATTCTTAGCGCATATACAGGGGTTAGATTAGGGGTGGGGATGGGGATCTGAAAAGAATATGTGAATTATGTTTAAAATATAAAAAGATTATCTGTTAGAAAATTCGAGAGGGGACTCGGATCCCCTGGATGTGGACCCACCTGTTTTCAGAAGATTTCATACCTAGTTCGAAAGTGGCTTACAGTACTTGTGGATGCATAATTTTATTTGATGAAAAATGATAATAATGATGAATTCAAAAAATATCAGAATCTGGAGGGCCTTTAGTCTTAAGATCAGTCATCACACAAATATAAGCCCCTTTTAGGCCTTATATTTTATATATGTAAATAAATATAGCCTTTTTAGGGCCGTGTTTTATCCCTTTTTAGACCATATTTGCAGCATAGAATATCTTGTTCCATAAAATTTTCTGGGTCGCATATTATTAAATATGCATTTTAGCTGTTACACGTATTAGGCATGCAATAGGAAATTTATTTTAGAGCGTTCAGATTCGGAAGGAAGATGGGTAAACGAAAAAGAAAGAAACTAATTACAAGAAAGTAAACAATGAGTAATCACATTATTTTTTTAACAATATCACAAATACTAATCACAATCAGTAAACAATACTCACAATCAATAGGCAGATTATATGAAAAATGTCAGATATGATATGAAAAAGCATGAAAATCAGGATATTTTGGGTGAATGCAGGGGGGGGGAGGCTCTATCGGCCTCTCCTAGCTAGTATTTCGATGTCAATTGTTAAAATTTAGTGTCTAATTTTAGTGTACTTTTATAGGCCCAAAACTAAAAAAAAAAACAACTGCCAATTCACAATGTTCTCAACTCAGGGAGACAGCTCCAAACCTTGATTTGGGGGCAGTTGTCAGTTAAATTTTCACAAATATATCTTACAAATTTGTTGCACTTGTCCCACCCTTGTACATTTTTGATAATTGGCACTGCTGCCTCCAATCAAAACTCAAATTTAAATAAACTCAAATTAAGCTTGCTTTCAATTTTAACGGTTTTGCGAGGCATCCCAGCACCTTTGGTAGCATTAATAGTTTTAATCTTATGTTAATTTTAATTAAGCTGAAACTTATGTTAAACCACCAAAGATTAAGCTTATGGTAAAAAAATTATTTAATATGTTAGAGGTTAAGATCTATTAAAGCTCGAGCTCAAGATATATATTAAAGAAAAGTATGTTAAAACTTAATATTAAGCTTATGTTAAAGCACTAAAGGTCCCTCGCAACAGTGTTCCATATTGCATGAAAATATTAAAATAATTAACAATTACTTGGACTTGAGGATGCTTGATAAATTTTTTGAAGTTGTTCCACGACGATGTTTGAGAGCTATCGAACAATTTTTCTGAATCTCTTTGGGTGCCAAGTTCTTGTAGGAACAGTTCCAAACTCCATAAAACGATTAGGGACGCTTGAGTCACCATGTCAGGTTTCAGCATTGATAATCTCTAAAATAAAAGACAAGCTCTAATAGACTATTTTAAACGATAAGTTAAATAAATGCAGTTTGACAGGTAACTTAGTTTATTTGCAGCTTTTTTCCATTAAATTATAGAACGCTCCAGAGCCAGACTCAGGAAGCAGTAATGCAATCCTTGTTTGTAATAAGATGATAAAGAAAAACAACTCTTACCATCTAGCATCATGTGAATAAGGAGGAAATACACAAATTTAATAATATTTAATTCAAATCTATTTACTTGTTAATAATAAGTAAAGTTTTGCGAATATTCGTGACACAATTTTGCACTCATCTAACAGTAATACAATCGTTGTTTGCAATAAGACGAAAAAGGAAAATAATTTCTATATTCAAATTAAATATTTGTAGAATTCTGAAGAACTAGCGCATTACCGACAACTAAGCTTCTTTGAGTTTTTTTTAGAGGGCTAAAATCGTGTCGTAACAGGACTGATTTCATGCCCGTTAAAAGACTATCTATAGCTTTAGGAAAATAATATTTTATTTTCTGCAGGTTTTCCTTTTTATATTTCTGTTTTATTGTGTCGGTGTTGTGTTTTCAGTAAAGCACTAGTTTCCTGGATTCCAAAGATGTAAGAAAATATCATGAGCCAGTTTGTTTGAAACAGTTTTTCAAAAAATATTTTTAAACCACTAAGCAGTAATATTTGTTCGTTTTAAGTTTCAACTCCGCTCTTTACTTTCATCATTAAAACTCTTTATAGAACTTCGAATTACTGAAGCAATTCAATTGTTGCAAATAATTGTGACTATTATGACCGACACCTTACACATCCAACTTTTACTTTATTGTAAGCTTATTTTTTTTAGTATGCAGTTCAGTTTATTTAGTTAGGTAATTAAGTCTTGATTATTTAAGGGCTGGGGAAAGGAAAACAATAAAAGAAGGATTCTGACTTGCAGTTTATGGGCCATTAGACAGTCACTAACAATCAAACAATCACAAATTAATACACTAGGGCCTGAATAAAATTATCGTTTTGAAGCTTTAAATTACGATACAATTGGCTTCTACTTGACAGAACTTGCACAATTATCTTGACAGAACTTGCACAATCCAATTCTTCGATTTCGGATTGAGGTTCTAATTTAAAAAACTGAGTGTTGAAGGAATTGTTTGCAGTATTAACCTGACACAAATTTTTCTCCCAATAGCTTAATAAGTAATTCTTAAATAATTTCATAAACAGATACTTAAAATATAATAATAATCTAATAAAGAAAAATTTAATTTAATAAATATTAATTTGATTGTTCGTTAGACTTAATTTAATAATTAGTTTAATACAATTACATTTAAATAGATAATTACAGTAACTAATTTAACTTAATTAATTTTTATTATATAATTAGTTTCCATTAATAATTTAATTTTAAAAATTGATTAATTTAACGATTAGTAAAGTAAGTTAAATAAATAATTGTTAAACAATAGATTCAATAATTTATTACCTTAATGCAAAAGAAAGCCTTTCTGACATTTTTCTTAAAAACATTTTTTCACATTGTTTTCGTCAATAATACAAGGAGCTGAAATACTAATGAATAAAAACGAATAAATAGTCAGAAAAAAATCATCCAGAAATCTTACTTTTCCAAAAATATTTCTAGTTATACAAAAGTAATTCTACTGTCGCCGAATTTCCCGAAAAGAGCAATAGGTTCTTCAGAGATATTTCCAATAATTAACATCTTCTATATTTTTAATAACGTTCGCACGTTTAAAAACCTTAATGTTTTGGGAGATTTCGAAAAACCCAATTTTATTTCTGGGCAGATTCGGATTATCCCCCCAAAATAAGGGGAAAATGAAAATCACTGCTATGCAGTGAAAAAGATGTCACAACAACATGACTAAACAATTTATGTCTCCCCCGTTCTTCAAAATATAGTTAGCCCAGTGGCGTAATGTCTTCAAAATCCTGGGGAGGGGGCAAAGCTGGATCCAATTTTTTCCAAATCAAGTGAAACTTACAGTGAAAAATGGAAAATGAGCCATATAGTACCATAAAGGCACAGATTTACTAAAGAAAACTGACCTGTTTCTCTGGATGCTTGAATTATGTAGGCTTATCTTAGTTTTGACAAAATTTTTGAAGAAACTAGATTTTAGATGGGGAGGGGGTCTGAATGAGTGGTGGGGCAAATTGGAGTCTGGAGGGGGCAGCTGTCCTCCTGCCCCATATCAAATTACGCCTCTGGGATAGACCATAAATAAACTAGCAAAATACAAAAGAGGATAAAATACATTATAGCATTACCTTCAACAAATATACACGAAGTGCTTCAGTCTGCTTCAGTTCTAAGAACTTCAATGTAATTTCTTCAAAAGAAAGTTTGGTTTCAGCAAAACATGTTGCACTTTCTTCAAATTTCCTATTTTCTAGCAGATGTTCGGCTTGTCGAATCATTATCGTATTTAATTTACTCTCGTTACCTCTACAGTGGCTTTTGGCTTCGTCAAATCTTCTCAGGTCCATGTATACCTAGATCAGTTTATCCTAGTTTTAAACAGTTTGAATTTCTAATTCTATTAAGACAATCTAAAAGTGAAATGGGGAAAAATTCCCTTTTTCTTTAATTTCTGTGATAATTTGTAGAGCTTTTTAGTTTAATCTTCAATCGACCTTTTATTTCGCCTTTTATGGAAACCTTTTTTACTTTCTTTTTAATCAGGTTGGCTTTATTTTGTATTCGTTTTGTTTCTCACAGCTTTTAGTTTTTGGTTTTCTCTATTTTTTTTCCATTTTCTTAAAACTTTCTTCTTCGATTGAAGATACCTTAGCAAAGGATATTACCAAAATATTTGTTTATTATTATTAATATTTTTTTTTAGCCTACACTTGAAAATGTTTTTCAGTTTTCATTTACAAAATTTCCATATACAGCCCGCGGAGTCACATTACTAATCACAGCGTTAACGTACACGAGGTTAAGACACAGGTGAAAACTGAGAACTGACTGTAGAAGAGAATTGAGAGATTCCGTAGAAGTTGAATAGTAGTTGAATAGTTGGTTCCATACTTCCATAGTATCGAATACGATGAAACACTATTGTATTGTGCATGTTTCTTGCTTTCTTGTTTTTTTTTTGTATTTTCTTCTTGTTTTTTCATGCTTTCTTGTCGTTTTTTGTATTTATTTTAGTATTGTTTGTTCGTTTTGTATTTTCCTTACTTTATACTTTTAGGACACAACACCTATAGACTCTCTTTGACGCTTAGAAGTTGAGAGAGTTTTTGTTGCCACCTAGATCCATCTTCGGTAAAAAGAGGGGGGGGGTCATCTACAACCACCATGATTCATATGTTCTTCTTTATCGACAAAACCAACCTAGGGGATCCAGTAGGGAATACTAACCATGCAGGTTTTTCGAGAGATTTAAATCTGATCTAAGGCCACGCTGGCACATAAATGTTTGATGAAAAAAAGGTATCAAAATTACCTCGTCAAAAAGAAGTAAAAGATCTGGATGGTCGAAAGCATGGAGGGCCAAAACAGAGTCAAATTCATCATTTTCACGTTTAGATATTTATTTAATGATAGCGTGTGTTCCGTCAACAATTTGGAGAAAGACTATACGAACAAGAGCTTTTATAAATAAATCTCTAAAATTTAAAAGTTAAAATGATGAATTTGACTGTGCTTTGACCATCCGTGCTTCTGAGCATCTTGATCAGTTACTTCTTTCTGACGAGGCAATTTAAATTTCGACAGTAAATGGTTTACCACAATCTTTTAGGGAGGTAATTAAAATTAAAAATCACATACGATAAATCAAGACCTCGTTTCAAATAAAGATACTGGGGATATTTCTATAAATCTAATTTACGACAATTCAATACAAAGATAATCAAGTAATATTCTTGCTCATTTCAAACTAAGATCCTTTGACCCTATTAGCAAAAATCACGTTAGTAGACAGGCAAGGTTAATCGCTAGGGACAGAATTCTTGCCCAATCGAATTCATGAATTATCTTTCATTCGTTCTGACCTTTTTTTTCAGGAAGTCTTCAGTGTTTTGTTATGTTTCACTTCATAATGTTAGTTGTTTTTTTTTAGCGCTGAAGACCGACTTGGTGGAGGTCCTTGCCGAATGTTTGTTTTTGTCTTTTCGCCTCGTTTAGTAAACTGGATGAAAATCCCCCTGGTTCTTCTCGCTTATTTAATTATTTTTATAATTTTTCGTCAAACGTTCGTAAGATTTTTTGGTATGTCGGCAGAAGTGCCCAAACCACGTTACCTGGCGTTTCTTTATAATGTCCGCTACATCGTATTCTTGAAAGCATCGCTTTCTGATATATTTGTTTGAAACATCTTCAGTAAGTTAGAGACCCAATATTGCTCACACAAATCAATGTTCAAAAAAAATTCTAAGCACTTCAGCATCAGTGGTTTTAATGGTCCAATTTGTGCTTATGCGTACCTTCATTTGTTTTGTTTCGGTTTAATTTTCTGTCTTTTTTTATTTATTATTTACTATTATTCATATTTTTTTTTATTTGTTATTCACATTATTGGTTTTTTTCTTATTGATTTTTCCGCTTCGACATCATGTCTTTTTTAGTGGGAAATAAACACACTCCTTCAATTAACCTTTATCAAAATTTCTACTTCAACAGCCTCTCATTTTTACTTCAGAAGACTTAAATGCGCTTCTATGATCACACAATAACCTAATCTCGCACGTCCTGATTTTCTAATCTCTCTTTTAGGGTGTTTACTAAAACCATCCAGGAATTTGCACTTGTGCATCCATACCAAAGAACATAACCAAGCTACATAAGAAGTAACTCACTATGCCCATGCTTTGTGGGCTTGACCCATCCGTTTTTACAGAAATGTCCCGGCTCTCGTCACTAAGTCTCAAGCTTACAAGAATCGTAAAAATAATTCCTAGTTTGTGTAAAAAAACGTTTATTGATCCAATTCACTTTTTATTTGGGGGTGGGGGATACTAAAGGAAGATAGACCAATTAATAACTGACAGGTAGATTTGATTGACCAAATGATAAACATAATGTGCAAAAGGATGCAATTTGAAATAAAAAACCCGTCGTGAGTCTATAATGTTGATATATATTATTAGCTGAAAGAAGTAGTATTAAAGTGGGCTAACTTTTTTTTTAAGTTGAATCCCTAGGATGAACCCTATTGATTATTTTGTTTTTTTTCATTTCACGTTTTATTCTTTATTTATAGTATAATTTTTACCTTTTTTTATTACACTTTACATAGTTCATCATCATAGTATATAAATTATAGGCAGTATGATCTTTCCCTATCTCACCCATTATAAACACCCGGACCGAGGTGCGAGTGCTCCAGAGAACGTAGAAACATAAGCGACATTAGATCTTTTCACGGGTAGACAAGTCAGATTTCTCTTGAACGACAAACTTGGCTTCAACGTTGTAATACTAAATTTTAAAGAATCTAATTTTAAATTAATTTATTCCAATACATACATGAAAATTGGCAACTAGTAGTGCAATATTATTATTAGATATTTTTAGGAATTAAAATAGGTTTTGAAGTCTCAAGTTGGTTTGAAAGGCATTTTGAGAAAGTTTCTGCCAAAATACATGCTCCAGGGTAATTGGATCGCTGATGGCAGATCAAATGAGAGGAGCTGTTTGTACGCGCTAATTCAAGAAGAAGTGGGAGGAGCTGTTTTTTTGCACCGAGAATGAAGAGCCAGAAATTATCTGCAGTAAACTTACTGCTATATCTGTATACTGTGTTCATCATAGTCAAGTTTCCCTCTTTTTATCCCGGTTTATATTGGTTTTTGCTCACAAACGCGTGCCCGCGTACATTGAGAAGATTGTTGCTAATAAATGTTGGGAAAAAGGGACACTAATTAAGGGATTGTCTGTGTGGATTTATTTATTTTTTAAACAAAAACGGAGAAAGTCATGGGTTTGTCTCGATTTTTAGGTCAAAATTCTCGATTTTCAGCTCGAAATCTCGATCTTGTCTTGATTTTTAGCAGAAAATCTAATCTTTTCTTGAGTTTTAACTCAAAATCTCAATCTTGCCTCATTTTTTTGCTCAAAATCTCAATCTTTTCTCGAATATCAGCTCAAATCTCAATCTTGTCTCGATTTTTAGCTCAAAATTTCAATCTTGTCTCGATTTTTAGCTATCTCAATCTTGTCTCGAAATCTCGATTTTAAGCCCAAAATCTCAATATTTTCTCGAGTTTTATCTCAAAATCTCAACCTTGTTTTGATTTTCAGCTCAAAATCTCAATCTTGTCTACAAATTTTTTGCTCAAAATCTCAATCTTGTCTCAATTTTTAGCTCAAAATATCGATCTTGCCTCGATTTTCAGCCAAAAAATAGGAGAATCAAAATTCAGTGTATGAATTTCTTTCTGCGCGAAATAATTGTCGACTACTTTTACAGCTTTTTTTTTATTATTTCCTTGTTTGAACCTTCAAACGCAGTTTCCAAACTCACTTTTGATACTTCTGGGTTCCATTTTAATTTATTTATATATCATGTGTTTGCCAGAACTGTTGGTAACAAGTTTTCAAAGATAGAAATAAAGGGAAACAGAAGGACTACTTCTGAAAAAGAAGGATATTTTAACTAAAAAGCCGTTTTGTTCTTTTTATTTGCCTAAAATGTCTCAGAAGTGAAGCACTCAGGTCAAAAACTATTGGTTCATTTCAATGACAAGCAGGTTTTAGAAAAGCGGGGCTAATTGGCTCCACCTTTAGCGCGATTGATTCACAAATGAACCGATAAGGTCAAAAACTTTTAGTTCTTTTTATTGAATAAAAATTTCACACAGATGAACCAATCAGATAAAACTTTTGTTTATTTTGTCGCGTAGAAAATTCACAGGGACCAATCACGTTTTAGAAAGGCTGAGCTGTTTAGCTTTCATTTTTTACATACACTTAAGGAATATTGTGACGGGCTTACAAAAATATATCACAAACATAAACCAATGAAATTAGCGCACCCCTTTTTACCAAATCCGTCTTCTTCTCTTTGACCAGACTACATGTTTTCAAACATCAATGGAAGAGTACTGATATGAAAGGATTACCCACAATTGGGACGAAAGAAGCACACCTTAAATGAGGCTGATACCTCATTAGTAGAGATCATAATTTTTCTTTTAAGAGTAAAAGATATTAGAAACAGAGAAAAAGGAGAAAATTAGACCTATGACTCATTTTACCTCAACTGAAACTAGATCTAAGAACAACACGCGAGGCCATTTTTGAGGCTGATAACTCGTAACTAAAATCATGCTTTTACTTTTAAGAGTAAGCAAGAAATTGAAAACAGAAGGAGAGAAGGCTCATGACTCACTTCATCCAAGACGACGCTAAATTTAAGAGAAACACGCGAAACCATTTTTGAGGCTGAAATCTAGTAAATGAAAACTTGTTTTTACTTTTAAATGTAAATAAATAAAAAATAGAGAAAATAATAAAAAAGGCTCATGACTCACTTCAACCCAAATACTACTAAATTTAAGAGAAACACGTGAAACCAGTTTTGAGGTTGATATCTAGCAAACGAAAACTCGTTTTTACTTTTAAAGGTAAATAAATAAGGAATAGAGAAAAGAACAAAAAAAGGCTCATGGCTCACTTCACCCCAAATATTACTGAATTTAAGAGAAACACGCGAAACCATTTTTGAGGCTGAAATCTAGTAAATGAAAACTTGTTTTTACTTTTAAATGTAAATAAATAAAAAATAGAGAAAAGAATAAAAAAGGCTCATGACTCACTTCAACCCAAATACTACTAAATTTAAGAGAAACACGTGAAACCAGTTTTGAGGCTGATATTTAGTAAATGAAATTTGTTTTTACTTTTAAAGGTAAATAAATAAGGAATAGAGAAAAGAATAAAAAAAGGCTCAAGACTCACTTCACCCCAATACTACTAAATTTAAGAGAAACGCGCGAAACTATTTTTGAGGCTGATATCTAGTAAATGAAAACTTGTTTTTACTTTTAAAGGTAAATAAATAAGGAATAGAGAAAAGAACAAAAAAAGGCTCATGACTCACTTCACCCTAAATACTCTAAATTTAACAGAAACACGCGGAACCATTTTTAAGGCTGATATCTAGTAAATGAAAACTTGTTTTTACTTCTAAAGGTAAATAAATAATAAATATAGAAAAGAACGAAAAAAGGCTCATGGCTCACTTCACCGCAAATATTGAAGAATTTAAGAGGAACAAGCGAAACCATTTTGAGGCTGATATCCGGTAAATGAATACTTGTTTTACTTTTAATGGTAAATAAATAAGAAAAAGATAAAAGAACAAAAAAAGGCTCATGACTCACTTCACCCCAAATACTACTAAATTTAAGAGAAACACGCGAAACCATTTTTGAGGCTGATGTCTAGTAAATGAAAACTTGTTTTTACTTTTAAATGTAAATAAATAAAAAAATAGAGAAAACAATAAAAAAGGCTCATGACTCACTTCACCCCAAATACTACTAAATTTAAGAGAAACACGTGAAACCAGTTTTGAGGCTGATATTTAGTGAATTAAATTTGTTTTTACTTTTAAAGGTAAATAAATAAGTAAGAGAGAAAATAATAAAAAAAGGCTCAAGACTCACTTCACCCCAATACTACTAAATTTAAGAGAAACGCGCGAAAATATTTTTTAGGCTGATATCTAGTAAATGAAAACTTGTTTTTAATTTTAAAGGTAAATAAATAAGGAATAGAGAAAAGAACAAAAAAAGGCTCATGACTCACTTCACCCTAAATACTCTAAATTTAACAGAAACACGCGGAACCATTTTTAAGGCTGATATCTAGTAAATGAAAACTTGTTTTTACTTTTAAAGGTAAATAAATAAGGAATAGAGAAAAGAACGAAAAAAGGCTCATGACTCACTTCACCCCAAATACTAATAAATTTAAGAGAAACAATCGAAACCATTTTTTAGGCTGATATCTAGTAAATGAAAAATTGTTTTTACTTTTAATGGTAAATAAATAAGGAATAGAGAAAAGAACAAAAAAAGGCTCATGACTCACTTCACCCCAACTACTACAAAATTTAAGAGAAACACGCTACACCATTTTTTAGGATGATATCTGGTAAATGAAAACTTGTTTTTACTTCTAAAGGTAAATAAATAAGGAATAGAGAAAAGAACGAAAAATGTCTCATGACACACTTCACCCCAAATACTACAAAATTTAAGAGAAACACGCTAAACCATTTTTGAGGCTGATAATAGCTGGTAAATGAAAACTTGTTTTTACTTCTAAAGGTAAATAAATAAGAAATAGAGAAAAGAAAAAAAAAGGTTCATGACTCACTTCACCCCAAATACTACAAAATTTAAGAGAAACACGCGACACCATTTTGAGGCTGATAATAGCTGGTAAATGAAAACTTGTTTTTACTTTTAAAGGTAAATAAATAAGGAATAGAGAAAAGAACCAAAAAAAGTCTCATGACTCACTTCACCGCAAATACTACTATATTTAAGAGAAACACGCGAAACCATTTTTGAGGCTGATATCCAGTAAGTGAAAACTTGTTTTTACTTTTAAAGGTAAATAAATAGGGAATTAGGAAAAGAACAAAAAAAAAGGCTCATGACTCACTTCACCCCAAATACTACTAAATTTAAGAGAAACACGCGACACCATTTTTGAGGCTGATAATGGCTGGTAAATGAAAACTTGTTTTTACTTTTAAAGGTAAATAAATAAGGATTAGAGAAAGAAAAAAAAAGGCTCATGACTCACTTCACCCCAAATACTACTAAATTTAAGAGGAACACGCGAAACCATTTTGAGGCTGATAATGGCTGGTAAATGAAAACTTGTTTTTAGTTTTAAAGGCAAATAAATAAGGAATAGAGAAAAGAACAAAAATAAGGCTCATGAATCACTTCACCCCAAATACTACTATATTTAAGAGAAACACGCGAAACCATTTTTGAGGCTGATATCCAGTAAGTGAAAACTTGTTTTTACTTTTAAAGGTAAATAAATAGGTAATTAGGAAAAGAAAAAAAAAAAAAGGCTCATGACTCACTTCACCCCAAATACTACTAAATTTAAGAGAAACACGCGACACCATTTTTGAGGCTGATATCTAGTAAATGAAAACTTGTTTTTACTTCTAAAGGTAAATAAATAATTAATAGACAAAAGAAAAAAAAAAGGCTCATGACTCACTTCACCCCAAATACTACAAAATTTAAGAGAAACACGCGAAACCATTTTGAGGCTGATAATAGCTGGTAAAATAAAACTTGTTTTTACTTTTAAAGGTAAATAAATAAGTAATAGAGAAAAGAACAAAAAAAGGCTCATGACTCACTTCACCGCAAATACTACTAAATTTAAGAGAAACACGCGAAACCATTTTTGAGGCTGATATCTAGTAAATGAATACTTTTTTTACTTTTAAAGGTAAATAAATAAGGAATAGAGAAAATAAGAAAAAAAGGCTCATGACTCACTTCACCCCAAATACTGCTAAATTTAAGAAAAACATGCGTAACCCTTTTTAAGCCTGATATCTAGTAAATATAAACCATGGTCTTCACAATTAAGACTGGAATAAATAAGAAATGAAAAAAAGAGAATAGACTATTAACTCATTTCATCCCAAACAACGCTAAATTTAAGAAAAACGCGCTAAATCTTTTTTGAGCTAAAAAAAATGTTTGTACTATTAAAAGTAAAGAAAAAAGAAGAAAAACTGACTCATGACTCACTTTGCCCAACTTAAACTATATTTAGGAAAACTATGCGGAGCCGTATGTATGGTGCAATAGTTTTTTCTTCGTATTAGTGGTATTTTTTCTATAAGCATTTTTTAGATTAGCTGCAGTGGAGTTTTTTTTTTACCCCAGTCCCTATTAACAAGGAGTCGTTAAATTATTGCTAGTTTTAATTGTTAATTAAGAAAAGAAATGAGTATTATTAGAGCCCATTTCTGTTACAACTTTCAAATCTAGAGGAAAAGAAAAATTAATCTTGATATTCAAGAAAGAAATAATCTAACCTCTTTTTCCTTCTACCTTTCCACATTTATATATTTAGACTAGTTAATCCATAAGAATATTAGTACTAAAATCAAAAATATTATCTGTTCGATTTCCAGAAAATTAAATATTTCTATTTCGTAGATTAATGTAATCAAATAACAAAATTAAAAAGAAGTAGTTAAGCAGAACAAAGTGGTATAATTACTTCTTACTTTAATGTTTTATATAAATAATTAAAGTTTTATATTACCCACTAAATAAGCAAAACTGGACATGTCGTTGTAGTTATGCATTAATTATAAAAACCTACTGCGTCATTGGCGCTTTACTGAAAACCAATTTTGTGACAAATATTTTCTTTTGTACTTATCTCTGAAAATAAACATTAAAATTATAGTAACTTTTTGAACTGATGAGCTTTCAGCAATTAATATCATTATACATCAAATATTCAGTTTAATTTATTAGCTCTTTTTAAAGTTGTTAAAGACGAATATAGTTTCCCTACAAACAAGTCATTGGATACTGCCTCCTTTCCTAACTGTAAATAAAAACCAAAAGCCTACTGCGTCATTGGCGCTTAACTGAAAACGGATTATATTACAAATACTTTCTTTTCCAGTTCTTAGAGCATTGAAAATAAAAATACAATTACAGCGAAATAAATTCTTGAACTGATGGATCTTTCAACAATTATACATCAAATATTCAATTTGATGTTGTTTGCATATTCAAGCTTAATTTGCATATTCAATTTAAGCTTCACTCGTTTTAAGATTTATTTATTAATTTACATTAATATTTATTGTATGTTTGTTTGCATTGATTGGTTATTTAATTTCTGTTCGTTCTAAGTTTCATTTGTACTTCAATAGGAAAATATTTTTTTCGTCTTAAGCTTGATTTTCATATTCAATCTAAGCATTACTCGCTTTAAGATCTATTTATTCATGTATATCATTACTTTTTGCATGTTTTGGCTATGATTGTTTATTTGATTTCTGTTCGTTTTGGGTTTCATTTATTCATTAATAGTAATTTCTGGTCGTTGTGTGATTTAATTTTAAAATTTATTTTTATATGCTGAGCATAAGTTTAAAATTTCCATTGATTTTCTTTGAAAAAATTATTTTTTAGGACATTTTTTTTTAATTAATTTTTGTTCGTTTTTGATTGCAAAAAATTTCAAGTTTTTAAAAATTCCTTATTTCAAAATCAAACTTAAAACAAAAAAATCAAATATTCATCAAAATATCAAAACTGGCATCAAAGTAACAATATCAAAGTGAAAAAATGGGTTTGTGTCACCCTCGGAGTTTTATTATCTGATGTTTGAACTATTTTTAACAAAATTGCTATCTCAAAATTTTTATCGGATAGGTTTGGGGAAAAAGGGCGTGGGGGGACTAGATTAAGCTTCGGTCTCTTTTGACTCTTTAAAAGTGAACTAGAACTTTCTATTTTCAATAAAATGAGCCCTCTCTGAAGTTTATACGAGTATCCCTTCTATAAAACCATATAAATCCCCAGAGTATAACTTACAACGCCTGTCCCTCGGCACTGGGAGGTTGTGTCGACCCTGGAGTTTCAATATCTGATGGTTGAACTATTTCTAACAAAATGGTTACCTGAAATTTTTATCGGATGGGTTTATCCATCCGATATGCCCAAAGGCGTGGAGGGCGGGAGGGGCTAGTTGCCCTCCGATCTTTTTCACTCTGAGAAAATGAACTACAACTTTTAATTTCCATTCAAATGAACCATCTCTGAAGTTTATACGAGCATACCTTCCATAAAAACCATAGATGCCCCCAGCTCAGTACTTACACCACCTGCCACGGCTCTGGGGAGGGGGGGTTGTGTCAACACGGGAGTTTTCCTTGTGTGACCTTTGGACTATTTTTAACGAAATGACCATACGTAAAGCAGTTTTGTTATAAGATCTTTGAACTATTTTTAACAAATTGGCTACCTCAAATTTTTTATCAGATGTATTTGGGGGACGCCTGCCCCCGGGCCCAGGGGGGTTGTGACGACACCTCAGTTTTTGTTATCTGACTTTTGAGAAATTTTTAACTTAATACCTATCTCGAAATTTTTATTGGATGCATTTGGGGAAAAGGAGCTTGGGGGGCTAGTTGCCCTCCAATATCTTTTGACTCGAAAAAACTTAACTCGAACTTTCAATTACCAATCAAATGAGCCATCTTTGAATTTTTTACGAGCATCCCTTCAATAAGAACCAAATATTCCCCCAGGGCATAGCTTACAACACTTGCCCTCGAGCCCTGGGGGGCTTTTTTGACCCCGGAGTTTGCGTTATATGGTCTTTGAACTATTTAAAAAAGACTATCTCAAAGTTCTTATCGGATGGGTTTGAGGAAAAAAGGCGCAGAGGGTGGAGGGGGGGCTAGATGCCCCCCAATCTCTTTAGACTCTTAAAAAGGTAACTAGAACTTTCAATTTTCAATCAAATAATACCTCTTTGAAGTTAAAACGAGCATCCCTTCGATAAGACCCATATATGCCCCCAGGGAATAACTTATAACGCCTGCCTTCGGGTGAAAGATCTTAAGCCGAACTGGCCAGCCATGATAAAAAACCAACAAAGATAAAAATCTCAATGAAAAAAAAACGACAAACGAGACAGCGGCCAGTGGAGAGAAAAGAAAAGACAAATGCAAAACAACGCGGATATTTCGCCTGTATCACATACAAGGCGTCTTCAGCACGAAAGACAGAAGAAGAACAAGATAAAAAAACACAAGTTAAAACTAAAAATCCAATAAAACCACCAAAAAAAAAATTTATACAATTGGCGCAAACTGATCCACGTAGGGAAAAGATGCTATTATGGAGTTACTTTAGTGAGAACACCAGAGCAACTGAGGGAATATAAAAAAAAATGGAAATTACTTTAACTATTCTGTTACGAAATAATCCTCTTATTGGCTATTATTGAAGCAATTCGTTTTGGTCTTGCAGGTAAAAGTGGAAAGTTCTTGTCTTGTGGGAAGTTCTATATTGATAGGACTCACCAACAATTTGTTGAAAGGTTTATTCAACACCGAAATTCAATAGAAAAAACCCTACAATTAAGCAAGACTCCAGAAACTTGTTTCAGCTTTAGCTGAACATATTTGGTTTCAACCAGACCACTTTGTAAAATTTGATGAGCCCTTAGCTATTTCAAATGATAAGGGGTAGACACAATGGGCGAGAGAAGCCATTGAAATTAAAAAGCATATATTTGCTAACCTTTCGATAAATAGGGACACAGGTAGTTTAAATACTGACCCAATTTATGATAATCTTCTAAAGAGTGAATCAACAGTCAATAAGGGAATTAAGATTATAAATAATCACCAGGGGACTGTTTTACCTACTAGAACAAAATGAACTGCTGCAATAATAGCCAATAAAAGGATTATTTCGAAACAGAATAGTTAAAGTAATTTCCATTTTTTTTTATATTTCCTCAGTTGCTCTGGTGTTCTCACTAAAGTAACTCCATAATAGCATCTTTTCCCTACGTGGATCAGTTTGCGCCAATTGTATAAATTTTTTTTTTGGTGGTGGTTTTATTTGTTTTTTATTTTAAACTTGTTTTTTTTTGTTTTTTTTTTATCTTGTCTTTCGTGATGAATACGCCTTGTTTGTGATACAGGCGAAATATCCGCGTTGTTTTGCATTTTTCTTTTCTCTCCACTGGCCGCAGTCTCGTTTGTTGTTTTTTTTTCATTTAGATTTTTCTCTTTGTTGGTTTTTTGCCCTCGGGCCCTGGTGGGTTGTGTCAACACCGGATTTTTTTTGTTACATAACATTTTAACTATTTTTAACCAAATAGCTATATTAATATTTTTATTGGATACATTTGGAAAAATAGGGTTTAGGAGGGGGGAAGCTGGTTACTCTCCAATTTCTTTTGACGCTTAAAAAGTGAACTAGAACTTTCAATTTCCATTCAAATGAGCCCTCTGAAGTTTATACGACAATGTTGTCTATGCAAAACCTTATAAGCCCCCAGGGGAAAACTTACAACCCTTGCCCTGAGGGCTCTGGGGGAGTTGTCATCCTCAAAGACCTAATTTTCAGAACTTAAAACTACGTTTAATAAAATGGCTGTCTCAAAATCTTGAATGTATTTGCTTGGGGAAAAGGTGGGCGTGAGAGGGGGGTTAGTTGCCCTCAAATCACTTTCGACTATTAAAAAGGGCACTAGCCCTTTGAATTTCCAATCGAATGAGCCTTTTTTGAAGTTTTTGGGACACCGCCTTCTATAAATACCTTATATGCCCCCAGGGTATAAATTAAAACCCTTGCCTTGAGGTTTGTGGGGGAGTGTCCTCCTCAAAAACATATTTTCTATCTGAAAATCAACTACGTTCAACAAAATGGCTATCTCAAAATTTTGATTGGATGTGGGGGGCGAAATGCTGGGCGTGGGGGGGCTAGTTGCCCTCCAATCACTTTCGACTATTAAAAAGGGCACTAGCCCTTTGAATTTCCAATCGAATGAGCCTTTTTTTGAATTTTCTACAACAACGCCTTCTATAAAAACCTTATATGCCCCCAGGTTATAACTTAAAACCCTTGCCCTGAGGGTTGTCGGGGATTGTCCTCCTCAAAAACGTATTTTCTATCTGGTAATCAACTACGCTGAACAAAATGGCAATCTCAAAATTTTTATTGGATGTGTTTGGGGGAATGATGGGCGTGGGGGGGGGGGGGGGGCTAGGTGCCCTCCAATAATTTTCGACTATTAAAAAGAGCACTATCCCTTCGGATTTCCAATCGAATGAGCCTTTTTTGAAGTTTCTACGACAACGCCTTCTAAAAAAACCTTATATGCCCCAAGGGCATAACTTAAAACCCTTGCCCTGCGGGTTGTGGGGGAGTGTCCTCCTCAAAAACATATTTTCTATCAGGAAATCAACTACGCTGAACAAAATGGCTATCTTAAAATTTCGAATGGATGCGTTTGGGGAAATGATGGGCGTGGGGGGGGCTAGTTGCCCTCAAATCAATTTTGACTATTAAAAAGGGCACTAGCCCTTTGAATTTCCAATTGAATGAGCCTGTTTTGAAGTTTCTACGACAACGCATTCTATAAAAACCATATATGTCCCCAGGGCATTACTTAAAACTATTGCCCTGAGGGGGGAGTGTCCTCCTCAAAAATATATTTCTATCTGGAAATCAACTACGCTAAACAAAATGACTATCTCAAAATTTTGATTGGATGTGTTTGGGGGAATGACGGGCGTGGGGGGGGCTAGTTGCCCTCCAATCATTTTTGACTATTAAAAAGGGCACTAGAACTCTCGATTTCCAATCGAATGAGCCCTCTTTGAAGTTTCTACAACGACCCCTTCCGTATGATGTGCCTCTGGGAAAAATAAATAGTAAATAAATAAATAATAAAACATTGGAGCCGTATGGCCTTTACTATAGGCAACGTTACAGCGTTGCCTCTGATAAAAGTAATGGTAGCTCAAAGGAGTGGAAACTGATGGCAGCGTCGAGAAAAACACCAACGCCATCTAACGTTTGGCGTTCCAAAGCATTGTTTTCAGGGCAATGAAAACAATAGCAAAATCATTGTAATTAGCGTAACTGATAAAATTAATGTTGAAACATTTGTCTGAACTCGGTTTCTGAGAAAAACACCGTTATGAAGCTTAAAAAATGGCAAAAAACGCCAAACGCCAAACACCAGACGGCCTTAGGGATTTTTCGTATGACAAAAAAGAACCTGTTCCAACTCTTACAAGTTGCCCAAGCGTTTTGCTGTATACCTTATGGGTCATGATTTAGGGGAATTTAATGAAAGGGCCTGTCAAATGTAGTTTTTCTCCTAAATTGAACAATGGTAAAAAAAAATTGTTCAGCTTTCGTTAGAAAATATAAACAACAGATAATCAGGTCATTTTCAATGCATTGAAAACGAATGAGCTGATGATCTCCCCATCCAAATTACCAAGCATACACCCCAACTTCATCTTCATGGATAAAGCAAGAAAGAAAGCCGACGAGCTTCGTCTCCTTGGAATCTACTTTTCCACAGATCTCTTTTGGAAAACCCACCTCAACGGGGTTAGAACAGAAGCTCCTGCGGAAGAAAGCTGGGGATAACCCTTCGCTGCAAAATCCCTCCACCACTCAGCTCGATCATCCGACTTTATGAGTCTTGTATCATACCCATCGCCGAGTATGGATCCATCCTTCTCTAGAGCATTCTCGTATTGTGTCCTAAATTATCCAACCGACAATACAGACATGAAGGCACATAGCTCGGTCCAATTAGCTTGAGGCCGGCAAGGCGAGAATAGAGTATTTGAAGAAGAGCTTCATTCGATGTTGCACGTCATTTTGGGATTATCCTCCGAGGAAGTTATCCCTAAATGTTTCATCTATTTACTTTTTCAAAAAAAAAAAAAAAAAAAAAAATCAACAGACATCTAAAACCTCGATAAAATACTAGCGAAAAATCATATATTTAACTATACCTGGCACCATGAATTTAGGAATAAAAAAATCTGATACTTTTTGGGATATATTTTTGGGGCCTAAGAATTGTTTACATATCCTCGTATTTTCCTTTAGTTTTTGATCTTTTTGTCAGGTTACCATTAGTATAGATACTTTCTAGATTTCGAAACCAATTCATCTATAAGATCAAAGAATAAACTTTGAATTCTTTTTCCAAAAAGTTGATATTTTCCAACATAAGAATGCACAAAAGAGTACTGGGGACCACATATAGAGTATATTAATAAGTTAGAATAAAAATCAGGTTTAAATATTAAAGACTCATACATTAAGCTGAATTTTTTTGTTCGGGGGGGGGGGGGTTACACAAAAAAACATAGAAAATGCATAAAAATTTGTTTAGATCCATTTTTGTTACTTTTCTAAGAGTCAAAAAAACATTTAGGGGGGGGGGGGGATTCAAACCCCCTACCCCCCCCCTGGGTATGGCCTTGGTAGCATTGTGCAATTGAAGATGATAAATTGACTAATTGAATAGATCTGAAGAATATCGCAGTTATATATACAAAATGAGAGTAATATACTTTATTATTTATCTATACTTCATATTTCTTCCAAGAATAATCCCTAGGATCTGTCAGGGATGTTCGGAAAATTTAGGAGGAAAAATGTGCGTTTTGGGGTTCGGATATCCCCCTCTTGTTTGACAAAACACCTCACGCACCCACTACCACTAAGCTCCAGATCTGCTTGCACCCATCGAGGTGTCCTGGGGGGAAGAAAAGGTTTTTTTTATGTAATACTGGGTTTATTTAAAAAAAATAAAGTATACATCATCGATTCCCTGAAGCATGCTTGTGCGGGAGAAAACCCTCCTAATAAATCACTTAGTTACTACATGACATCATGATAAAAACTTTAAATCAAAAGAATCCAGTCCATCCATAAAATAGATATACTTACTCGCCATATGTTACGTTTTTCATCAGAAATACTATATTCGTAGACACTGCGATCAGAATATGCCCAAAAATGTCCACTTGAAAATCCAGTCATTCCAAGAAATTTTACCTGAAATACAATTTCTTTTTTCTAAAAATTTTCTTCAACTAATCAGTAGAGAGTTAAAGGGTTGCAATTGTCCTTTATCAGGCGCCTTATTTCCCTTCTTCTTGTGGCTACTGTAGACTCTAGGTAATATTTATTTTTTATTAGTTTTCGGCAGTTGAATCGCGAGAGTTGAACCAATTTGAACCGAGTTGAATCAAATTGAATCGTGAATATAAATTCATCAGCTAGCTTAAAATTAAATAAAAAAATATGCAACATTAACTTTTTAATACCTATTTAACAATATTTTCAGATTTCTTGCGTTGCATAATTCGTGCTACTTTAGGAACTACAAATCAATCACATCGTAAAAAAAAGCCAAGGATATCCAAATAAAGAATTGTTCTACCCTTTGGCCAAAACTTAGGTCTATTGATTTATAAAAACCGCGATTTTCTAAGAATGTTCCTATATTTTGTTTGTAAATTTTTTTTGATGTTTGAGTTTTTTTCAAGGTTGCGTAAGTTTCGACTTAACCAATTCCATTTAACAGATATCATTTTTTCTGTCCTTGGCACTTTCAGTAAATGACACCTACTGCTGAACTGGTTGACCACCCTCCCCCCTTGCTACTAGGAACAAAACTTAAATTCTGTTAATATCTTCTTCATTTTTGATTTTTCTTTTCGGGCTGTTTCAAACTGCATAAATATTAGTCAAGAAGAAGCTTTTTAGGACTCAAGTGTGCTAAACGAAGGGTGGGATGATTTACCCCCAACCCCACACTGCACTCCCGGCCGAAGGCATTGAATCAGGAGATCAGTACCTGCGCAACGCAGACCATTGATTAGCATGCGAAAAGTTTTTTTTTAAGAAGGTGTTAAACGAATTTATTCAAAATTCTGGCACACAAGGTACGCACATGGCGACTACGATACGGTCATTCTATTCATTAGTACTGTAGGTACTAAAACACCATAAAATAAAATAAAAGCGTTTTCAAAATACTTTTTATCAATGCCTAGAGTCAGATGATCTTTTAAGCGACCACCAATATGGAATCCGCCAAAAACATTCATCCTTCGACTGCCTAGTAGCCAAGCACCAAGAGTGGATCGACCTTCTAGCAAAAAGATAGATCAGGCTAATGATATTCGACATCGCTAAAGCTTTAGATAGAGTAAGGATCGTGGCGTACTAAAGAAACTTTACGCGTATGTTGTCCGGGACGTATGTTAAAGGTGATCGAGAGCTTTCTTTCTGATCATTCATAGCCGGTTGTCTTTTACGGGTTAACTTCCCAAAAATATCCAATAGTTTTATATAATATCCAATATTAATTTTTTTTTTTTTTATTCCAGAGACAAACTTAAGTTATCTCACTTATAAAACTCCCACAACTTTGAATGTTCAATCTAGTGTTTCCAACTAATATCAGACGCGGGATTGTTCATTAGAGGACCTTTCACCATTTCAGCAGACTGAGGGAAGATCTTATTCCTGTTGAGCTAAAATTTCGTTAAGATTGAGGCACATTTTGACAAAAAACAAAGTTTGCCTACATTTACAGGAAGCTTACTGACAGTGAAAATCAAACTTACTTCACGAAATGTAGTCTCATATACAGGCTGTTCGTTCAGGATGCAAACAGCGACGACTCTATCCGGATATAGAAGAACAAGGTGAAATTCCGTAAGTCCAATCGCACGTGGAACTAAGGGTTTACCTGCAGAATCGGAAGCAAAACTTTCAAAATGAATTGATTTCCGATTTTGTACAACAGATTCTGAGTGGTCTGAAGAAACATCGATCTGCAAGTAAATAACAGTTTACTCCGAAAGCTCATTTATAACTTTTCTCATATTAAAACACGAAAAGGTAAGCAGCCTAATGACAAAGGTAGTACATTCTGAGACGTGTCTTAGTTCGGCAAAAGAAGATAGTAGTGAGCATCACCTATGAAAATAACATCACCTAAGTATTGGTGTGAGTTATTTTTATTTGCATTATACTGAAAGCCCGTGATGCATATAATCTTTTTCTTAAACTGTAAAAGTCAGGAGGCTCGGAACCTGGAATTTTTTTCATACATTCGCATGATTTATTTTAAGTATGACAGGAGGCGTGGATTATTAGTAGAGAAGTTTATGAAACAATGTTTTAAATTATTCTTGTAGCATAACTTTATATCGCATAAGGAAATATATTACATACGGAAAAAAACCATCTAAATATGTTTGATTGCCGAACAAGGTAGACTAAAATGTGTCAGACCTATAGATAAATTCAAATGTGGTAGGGTGGGCAGTAAACCCTAATTTTAGAAAAATTACCAGGAAACAAATTCTTTTGGATTATCTGATGTTGGCTAGTTAAACATTGTAGGAGCGCAAAAGGGAAACTTCATATCTTTTTTTGTTTTAAATGTGTTAATAAGTGACAATGTTTCTTCTATCAGGTCTTCACCTATTTGTCACATTTTCAAATACGTTTTTTGTTTGGCTCGCTATCATTCAGTTAAAACATATTTCATAACGGATAGTTAAAAAACTAAGCTAAATAAGATATTTCTATGAACAAAATATTTAATTGAAGTTTCTGAACGCAAAGTCAATGAAGTAGCTTTCTTGAGAAACTTTGCTGAACACTGAACTTCGTTGAACTTGGTCAACTATTTTCTATAAAATATCAAAGAAAGATTATCTGAAGGCGATTGTATATGCTGACTACAATAACTTTTATAGATTTTTACGAGGTCTCGAAGAAAAACTGTTCCGGCAAGAACAAAAAAGTGAAAACCTCATTTTTGTTCTTATACAAAACTTTGGAAAAATATTATATGTACCCTTTAACTTTGGCCGTAACGCTATGATCTTTAATCAAAACACAATTCAAAACTAGAAGATAACTGTAAAAGAGCATATTCAACAGTCAACCATAATATATAGAAAACAATTCTGCCCTGCAACTGTCATTTCTGAACATCAAGACTAAGTAGTTATAATATCAGTGAATATTTAAACCAGATGAAATTCGAGATAAGACAACAGTGTATATTATTTGCCATCGCAGAGTGGTACTGAATATCCCTTTCAAAATCAGCAGGTATGAAATCAAGACTACTCTGCGGCACTAGGTTCATAGACAAGTGGCTTAGACAAAGTACCATAGGTGTAGCCAGAGTGAACTCATCTATTTATTACTGTTCTGGGGCATCTTAATGCATAAAATAGTCCATCACTTTAAATGTATGTATTCTTATTAATAAATTATCGGTTTGATACTGAAATCAGGCTCAAAGAAGCCATTTGTTTCCGATTCCATAATGAACATACTAAATATCAAGGAGATTTAAGTGAACCTTTTAAGAGGCAGCAAACGACGACCCATTTCTGGTTTGAACTTTAAAAAATCAGAGACAACGCTATAGCGTTGCCTTTAGTAAATAACCATAAGGCCTCAATATATTATTTTTTTTTCCAGGGGCAAGTCATATGGAAGGATTGGTCGTATATAGCTTCAGAAAGGGCTCATTCGATTAGAAATTGAAAGTTTTAGTACCCTTTATAACAGTCAATTGTGATCAAAGGGCAACTAGCCCCCTCCCTCCAAGCCCTTTTTTCCCCGCATGCATCCAATCGAATTGTTGATACAACCATTTTGTTCAAAATAATCCAAACTTCTAATAACTATGCATCCGAGGTTGACAAAAAAAAACCCACAGCCCCCAGAGCAGGTGCTGTAAATTATACAAGCTGCCAATTGTTAACATATAAAGTTATTTATGGAAGGAGTGGTCGTACAAAAACTTTGGAGGGGGCTTATTCGATTGGAATTCGAAAACTCTAGCGCCATTTTTGACAGTCAAAAGTGATTGGAAGGCCGCCAGTCCCCCCCCCCCAAAGCTCTTTCCCTTCTAATTGCATCCAATCAAAATTTTGAGATGCCTATTTTGTTCAAAATAGTCCAGAAGTCACATAACTACAACTCAGGGTTGACGAAACCCCCACAGCAACCGGGGCAAAAGCTATAACTTATGGAAGTCGTCCTTTGTCAATATATAAGTTTTTTTTATTAAGATAAGACAGTATGTTTGACCGTGGATCTCAAAAAAGTTTAGGGTATTAAGGTGAAACTTTAAACAAATGTTGAGAAAGATGCTGATCATAATCAAAACGAACTATGTGCTTGCTAGTTGTGAAAAGGGAATATCAGCAATATTTATGGAACAGCTGATGATATCAGGCTTAAACTCTCAAGGTATGTTGAGGTTGAGTGGATGTTGAAGAGCGATTGGAGGACAAACATCCCTACTTTCCTCATTTAGGCACCCCCGCTGCTCAATCCTGATCGAAATTTCGAAATTATTGTTTTGTTAAAACCAATCAGAAGGTCTAATAGCTATACTTTAAGCGAAGTCATGCCCCCCATAGCCTCTTGGCAAGGATTGTAAACTATGGAATTCGACCATTGTCAAATGCAGGATTTATCAGTAGGAAAAGGAGAACTATTTAATTCCTGGTGTATCCGAAAAGGCTAAGAGAATTGAGATGAAACTTCGGAGAATGTCAAGGGGTATGCATCCAGTTTATCAATAAAGATAATCTGCAATATTTTAAGAGCGATGTTGAAGTCAAAAGGATGTTAAATTCAAAGAACGGCAAGTATTAAACAAATTTTACATATAAATAAATTTTATTTTCATCAGTAAATTATTACGGATAGTATAATGCGACACACTCTAAGGTAAAGGTATAAATAAATTTTGGTTGCATTTCTTTTCTTTTTGTTCGTGAAATGCAATTTTTTTGTGATCGGAACTTAAGACGCTCCTAATCATTTTTTTATATTAACGAGAAATTAGAAAAAAAAAAAAAAAAAAATATAAACAATAAAGATGAAAGGAAAATTCACCTTTCCGCAAACAATCACAGATGTTGTAAGCCAGGCAAAATGAGAAGGAGCCAACTTAAGATGAGGATTCCAAATTTGTAGTGGCTTAGTTTTTAGGAGATGCTCTACATGGACATCAGAAGAAGGAAACTCCCAAAATTTCTCTAAAATTAAAAAGATTAAAAACACAATAAAGCCAATTTAAGTATATTGAGAAATTAACAGAGAAAAAAAATAACAGTTTGGATCATTTTGGTCATGATGACAAAACATAACACAGATCATGGTTGCATCGAAAACAGCATCTTCATATACAAGATGATGTAATATTGCCTATTATGTCATATTTGTGTGAACTGCCTGATTCCCCAGCGTGAGAGAGAGAGATAGAGAGAGAGAGAGAGAGAGAGAGAGAGCGTGAGTGAGATAGAGAGAGAGAAAAATAGAGAGAGAGAGAGAGAGAGAGCGAGAGAGAGAGAGAGAGAGCACGAGAGAGAGAGAGAGAGAGAGAGAGAAATATTTAAAAAAAATCGCTATGATGTAGTGTTGTTTTGTTCTCAGCGTATTTTATGATTCTGTTGCGTTTTCTTATATTTGGTTTTATGTTTCTCTCGTTGTTTTTCTCTTTTATTTGTATTCCAATACTACACTTATGCGTCTCTTTTGGAAATAAATGTATCATCATCATCATTAAACTGATGGTTCGTTTATATCAGATATATGGCAAAATCACGAGAGAGAGAGAGAGAGAGAGAGAGAGAGAGAGAGAGAGAGAGAGAGAAAGCGAGAGAGAGAGAGAGAGAGAGAGAGAGAGAGAGAGAGAGAGAGAGAGAGAGAGAGAGAGAGAGAGAGAGAGAGAGAGAGAGAGAGAGAGAGAGAGAGAGAGAGAGAGAGAGAGAGAGAGAGAGAGAGGGAGATATTAAAAAAAATCGCTAGTCAATTCCGAAAATTCACTACAAATGTCGCTTTTTTTTATTAAATATATACACATTCAAAACTATGAGAATAGTGTACATGTTGCGTATATTTTAGGATATTTTAAGAAATTTGCATATATTTTATTAATTTTTTTGGTACATCTAATTTGCTTTTTAGGTTTTGTCCAAGAGGCGTGAAAGGACGATCTTTAAGCTGAATCGCCCCTATCAGCCCGGGTAGGGAAACCTGTCTAAAATCATAATAAAGCTAATGAAATGACGTGTAACCTACCTGGCATGTTCAAATATAAGTTCATGACGTTCACTAGAAGAGGACGAGTGTCTTCCGAATTAACACTTCCAATAAACTGATAAAACCTTGTCATTGTTGTTACAAATATGAAGTACCCAATCCCATCACTCCTGTTGCACTGATGAAACTCTATGCCAGTTATTCTTGTCGGTTGACCTTTTCCAACGTCAAATATCTATGATAAATAAAAATATATAAAATATACAAATGAATAAATACACAAAATAACACTTAGTAGAATTGTTTGCAGTATGATTAACGATAACAGTAACAGAAATATTGACAGGTAGTCAATCAGGAGAAACACAAAGATAGGAAATGAATATAAAAAAAAAAAAATTACAATAAAATAATCCTTACAGATCAATATTTACACTTGAAGGCTCACCTGACCTTTATACCACTTAACTTTCAAGGTTAAGAATTTGCAAAATCAAATTAAATGCAGATCATAATCTACAGCAAAAATAGCGGAAAACAAATTCAGGAATAAGGACAAAAAAGAGATTTAATATATATAATATATATATATATATATATATATATATATATATATATATATATATATATATATATATATATATATATATATATATATATATATATATATATATATATATATATATATATATATATATATATATATATATATATATATATATATATATATATATGTATGGTCTGACTTTTATTCCACAATAAATCGAGAAAAATAAATTACGATTCACAGTTTACCTTCAATAGAGGGGGGAGTATAAAAAACAGGCTAAAGATATGATTAGCATAGAAAATCTAAGAGAGACTCGTTTAAATTTATGATTTCGAAAGGAACAATACCAAAGATCTCCGCATTGCATAAATGGCTGATAATTTTTTAAAGATTTTATGGACTCGAATCATCTTAGCATTGCAACCACTTGTCTTGATTCAAATAAATTACATAAGGCATAGAAGCTGTAAGCAATAAACGTTTGAAGCAAAAGCATTTGATTTAATGACAAAACTTAATGGTAACAAGCAGAGGAAGGGGGTCCCAAATCTGGGGATGGGGGATGCCCGAAAGCAATCTGTTTGGGGTGGTTTACCGAGAAAATTTTTATGCGAGAGTGGAGGTTTTGTGCACATCCATTTTTAAAAGCAAATTACGAGTTGGAGAACATATTTAGTTTGTAGGTAGCGACCCGGCTCAATAGTAACCCAAACTCTAAAAAACGGAATTTTGTTTCCAATAGATATATCAAAAGGATCGGCTTATTATATTGATTTCAAATATATAAGTTTCATCGAGTTTAGTGTCACCCATTAACGGCTACGAGCCTGAGAAAATTTGCTTTATTTTCGAAAAAAGGGGGAAACACCCCTCGAAAGTGATCGATTCTTAATGAAAACCACACCATCAGATTCAAAGTATCAGAAAACCATACTGTAAAGGTTTTAAGCTCCTATCTGAAGAAATGTGGAATTTTGTATTTTTTGCCAGAAGGAAGATCACGGATGCGTGTTTTTTAGTTTTGATTTTTTTTCCAGGGTGATCGTATCGATCCAGTGATCCTAGAATATCGTGAGAGGGCTCATTCGAACGGAAATTAAAAGTTCTAGTGCCCTTTTTAGGTGACCAAAAAGATTGGAGGGCAATTAGGCCCCTTCCCCGCCCCTTTTTCCCAAAATCGTCCGGTCAAAATTTTGAAATAGCAATTTTTTTAATTATATCTAAAAGACTCAATAACTATTCCTTTGGTTATAAAAGGACCCCCCCCCCCCACAACCCCAGGGTCAAGGTCGTTAATTTAAAAGATGTGCCCATTTTTTGCACAAATTATTTGCTATTGGAAACTAAGCACACATTGTTCGAAGGGGGGGGGGCGAATTTTCTTCTGGGATTTTTCTCACGGATGAATTTTCCATGGGAAGGGAAGTTTCCAGGGGGTGAGTTGTCAGGGGAAATTATACACTGGGAGAATTTGCAAGATTTTTTGTATGTCTTGCTTTCTCTTTTCCGTCTCAATTTCACACGTGGAGTTTGTAAGGGTAATTTAACTGGTAAATTTTCACTGGGATGGAATTTTCTAGAGGATATTTCCGTGGGGAGGGCATTTTTCCGTGGGGTTGGGGCCAGATTTCCTGGCATTGTTTGAAAAACGATCAGGAATTAAATACTGTAAAAAAACGAGTTTTTTCAACTGAAAGTAAGGAGAAACATCGATCGAACACATTAAACGAATTTAAAACGAACAAAAATTATTACGTATATGAAGGGGGTTATCTCTTCCTCGACACCATGTTCTTTAAGCTAAAGTTTTATTTTTGTACAAATTATTGAAGAAAGAGTTATGAGACACAAAGGTGTGTTAAGTAGAATAAAACGAATCTTTTTTCAAAATTGCAAAAAAGCTCCAGCCTGAAGAGCGAGATGTTAAAGAGGGGGCACCCCACCTAATATTCGTCGTCATTTCTGTTCGTTTTAAGTTTTAATGTTGCTCCTTACTTTCAGTAGAAAAAACTTGTTTTTTTTAATTTAATTTCGTGCAAAAACAACTTTAAAAGGGTGATATTAGTGAGCCAATCAATTTAGAAAGTAGAGAGAGGGCTCAATCTTTTCTGAATCTAGGTAACCTTTTTCAGTAGAAAAAACGGGTGAAAATCTTTTGAGATCGATAGCGTTTTAACATCGCATATAACATTAATTTTAATAATTTTCAATAAATTCAGTTTTCGTCATCTGCTTTGCTTTGGCCCCGGTTGCCACTTTGGTTCACAATAGGTCTTTGGATTTTCTTTTATTTATTAATCTCCTCTAAGCTGAATTTGTGCAGCTATTTCATGGTCTATCTAGTGCACCTATTTTATACCGACTTTACCCCTCCAAAGGATATAACTAATCCAGAACCATTTCACCTTACGTTTCTATTTAAAAGTTTTAAACTATTTTCAGAGTTTGAATTCTTTGTCGCAAAGATTTTCAATAGATAATTTTCCTTGCCTCTTCACCGTAACTAACAACACCACAACCTAATATATACCATCCACCGGAATCATACATCATCGCAAAGCAGTACCCCCTAAACAAAAAAAATACAGATGACAAATTCATCACAACGGATTCACAATTTCGACGCACTCGCCCTCTAAAATTTGGCAAAGCCTTTCGTAGACAGCCAGAGCTCACCTCGTGGTGAGTCACCAGAGGTCCCCGAAGTCCCCACCCCTCCTTGAGGTGAAAACTTTAGTGAGTAACAAGTGCTTCTTCAGATAGGTTTTTACATGTAGAACCGCATAAATAAACAAATAAAAAATGCTATCGCACGACTTCTTGCTTTAAACAAAGCCCCATTTGAGTGGCAAAGTAAACACCAAGATTGGAAAATACATGCGAACCAGCAACCAAAAAATGTTTGTAAACAGACTCTTTACAAACAGACTCAAAGGGAAAAAAACGACAAATAAAAACAGCACGTTGTTTCAGAATCTAAACAAAAACTAACTTACAATCAGTATAAAATGTAATAAAAGTTTTTTTCTGCAATCTGTAGAATGTCAGCTTTTCTATTCAAAAATTCAAAGCTATTTTTAGGCGTTAACTTTTCTGCCCTAAAGTATTTTCAATAGATGAAGGATTTATGTCGGTTAAAATATTCAGAATGCAAATTACGCAACAATAATTATCGACAGGAGTTTCGCCCTCAGTCCTTAAGGGAAGCAACTTTAATCTAGAATGAATCAAATGCTAAACAATTTTTTCTTTATTGGTAGATTCTCAAGTCTAATTACTCTAAAAAAAAATTCTAGTTAAAAAAGAATTAGGTATTGCGGGATATTATCCCAATTTATCTGTTTTGATAAATCCGTTTCCAGTTTGATTATAATCTTATTTAATGAAGTTTCACTTCATTTTTTATTTTAAATACAAAATTTATTTTATTTAATAATTTTTTAATCAATAACTAGAATTATTTAGAACGTATTTAAAATATATATTTATTTTTATTTTATTGAAAAAAACTTCAAACATATCTATCAGAAAACAAGTCACTCTAAATATTTGAAAAGGATGGAATACGCAACTGCGCAAATTTATTAGCTTAAATAAGTTTCACTCACCAAAACCTCATATTCACTTTCCCAAAAAACTGGGAGGTAGGGCAGCTTCGAAAAAAAAAGGAAAAATTAATATGAGAGTCGAATATCGAGTCGGTTTACAAATCGATCTGTAGGTTCGATGTTCTAAAGCGTTTCAATAACTAAAATAAATGTAGTTAAATTCTGAATATAGGGAAACAAGTAAATGAGTCAAACCACCTCTTGATGGGAGAGAGAGAAAAAGCTAGCTTTCGAACTGTCATTCCTTGAACATTAACTGGCGAGAGAAAAAGCTAACTTTCGAACTGTTCTTGAACATTTATGAAAATGATTAAAATATATTTTAAAATATAACAAATATATTTTAATATTATCTAATATCTGGTTACATTAAATTACAACAATAAGTTTTCGTAGGATGACAATCCGCACTATATAATTATTACAATTTTTTTCAAGTTTACACGAAGCACATACATTATTTGAACACTGTTGTGATTTAATAAGCTATTTTCCTTTCATTTTTGTTGGGGAACGTACAATATATACTTACATTTTTTTAATTAATAGCAACATATACTTCTGTAAGTTGTATAAAATGGAGAGAAGATAATAGACAATGCAACATATAAACCAGTGTGAAGTTTGCAGTTGTCTAAATTCATAAAGAAGTTCACCGAAATTGCTGGTACTGATAAGCAACGTTTAGTTTTGTATCAGTCAGTCAACGTACAATTGTGTATCACTAAACTGAACTAGTTCCGCTTGTGCTGACTAGTTTAAATTTCCGCTTGTGCTTTACTGAAGTCATTACAGAGTGAAAATTTATAGCCAATTGGTGACTTAACTTAGCATAAAGAGCATGGGGTTGAGGAGCCTCCTCCCCCTCTCATACACAGGCAAATTCTTATTTTCTTTTAATTTCAATATCTCTTATTAATTTCAGCCGAAAAAAGACTTCCATTTCACTTTTATCTGTTTTTTATTTAAATGCGTTCTTTTCATGACGTCATGAACGAGCATGACAAAGTCTTTTCATAACTCGATTCATTCTTCTTTATTCTCATAATAACCGCTTCAAAATTCAGACACAAACAGTGTATCCCCATGATGAATTTCAGAAGCAATAATTGTTTCTGGGGAAGCGGACTAGTTGGCTTCCAATCACTTTTCAAATGAGACTCGAAAAATTCAACAGGCATTAATTTGATACTACCTTCCCCGAGTGATGACAAATGTTACACACACTGATGACACGAGAAGTACAAGATACACATTTTTGTAACAAAGGGCTAGAATATTATGTTAGTTGTTATTAACTTGTTAGAATATTAAGTAACTTATTAATATTAAGAATTCGAATCTGCACTTTCATCAAGATGAAACTTCTTTTTGTAAGTATTCCCCCCCTTTACTGAAATAATGCAAATTGCCCTATGCTAATAACTTTAAAAAGTCAAGCTTACACACAAAAGATTTTACATATTGGCAAATAAGCATGAAATGGAGATTTTTGTATGTATATTTGTTTCCAAATTTCTGTTTCTCCACATTTCTTCATTCAGCTGGATTTTGTGCTTTTTTCAATAGGCGAAATCCAGAATGAATGGGAATCAACAATTCCAATAAAACGGCTAGGAAAACATTTCCAAGGTTTTTGTCTTCTAAGGGACTGACGGCAACCTAGCCTCCATGCTCGGGGAACCCCCAGAGGTGTATTGGAAAATGGATTTATATTGCTCCATTCTTTCTTTTCGTTAAAGGAGTCTTCTTGTGTTCTGTTTTGCTGTACAGGTTAATGTTCTTAAGTATTACAAGTTTACCATTTTTACAAAACGGATCTGCTGTGTCGTCTCCAGGTAAAATTCAGTTTAGGTTATTTTATAAAACAATATTATTTTTTCAATCTTATTTTTTTCTGACCAGAATCTTTAAAGCATGGAATAAAGGATCGAAAAAAAATCGAATCAAATAAAGCATTGATTCGAATACCAAAGTGTATTTTTTCTGACTATACAATATACAATATATAGGATACATTATATTTCTGATGATACGATATGCAATATATACGATTATAATAGAGACAATATTTCTAATAATACAATGCACTATAAGTTCATTACAAATTGCAAATTAAATACTTACGCCCGTCTTCAACAGAAACAAGTTTCTATGTTAAGATGAAAACACAATTATTAAGAAACAGCGCTACTAGCATTAAAGCTAAGTGGAGGGGTATATGCCTTCAATCACACAAAAAAACAAAAAGAATATACAAACATAATGAAATAAAATAAATATAATGAAATAAATAATGAAAAATGAAAAACAAATTGAATACACGCCAGCGGACATTTAAAGACTGCTTTAGTCCCGGATCACAGTGCAGCAGACAGAGGTTGGAACTTAAAATATATTTAAATAATTTATTAGACCACACTGCTTTTCCATTTACAAGAGAGTTTAAGAGAGAAAAACAGGTTCAATTTAAATAAAGCAGTGACAAACACGTTAAAAACGTAATAACATCAAAAGCAACAACACAACATTAATTAATAATAATAAAAAAAAATTGTCATTTGCCACTCCGGTCTTATAGAGGAAAATTATCTAATGATTTTGGTGTCTTTTCTGCTATTACAGTTTTGCCGACTTTGGAAGTGTTATTAAGACATCGCATATACCAAACTAATCTTATAGAAGAACATTATCTAGAGTTTTGGTGTCTTATCTGTGATTAGAGTTTTGCTGTACTTTGGAAGTTTTGTTAAGTTGTGAGTTTTATTTATTTATTTTGTCGGTATTTTTTTCTCTTATTTCTGTTATTCTTTGTGTTTTTCTTTAGGTGATTAACCGTTTCTTTTTATTTTTCTTTCCCGTTGATAAAGGCTCCCAGATGTGGAGTCGAAATATTCGGATTTTTTTTTATAAATTAATGTTTTGCTGTTGCTTTTGTTTTTATTACGTTTGTCACTGCTTTATTTAAATTAAACCCGTTTTTCTATCCTAAACTCATTTGTAAAATATATTTGTATGATTGTTAAGAATTTATCGCCTACGGTTGGTAACTTCTGTTGTAGGGAAGGAAATTGTTGAAGGGAAGCAATCGAAAAAGTAAGTGTCAATTAAAGTTTATTAAGGATGTTTCTAAGGCCGAAGAGACTTTCTCAATTGAATATTAGGCCGATAAACTTAGGGTCAATTTTACACTTTGGGTAATACCTGACCGCTAAAGCCTTGAAGCATGCTTGTACTTCGATCAGAAAAAGAAAGCGACCAGGCAAGTTTCCTTGACTGTAGCAGTGTGTTTTTTTTTTATTCCCAAATAATTGCAGTAATGTAATTATTTCCCCCAAAAAGTTAATTCCAAAATCCTAAAAGATTATCCAGTTTAAAAGTAGGATGGACAAAAAGAGGAAGAAAGTTTTACATTAAATTATTCAAGCTTGGGCTCCACAGGTTTAACACGTGACAGAAATTCCCTTGGGGAGAAAGTTATTTCTGAGGGGGAGAGGGGGTGGAACGCGGAGTCTACTCCCTGAGATTCTACTACATCTCACTACATAAAACATAGACTAAACTGACGCATAGATTTAATCAACTGGAATTTTTACTATTTTCAGGTCCCCCTCCCCTAATCCAAAATTCCACACTAAGTGCTCACCTGTTTAAAATATTGTTCAATGCCGCTTTGAAAAAACCCTTCATCACCTTTGAGTTCAGTTTCAAAAAGCAGACCATTCTTAGTTCCAAGAAGAATAGGGCCAGTAGATTCATCTGAACTATGATTGGGGTTCCACCCCACTGCTGTGATGAGCTGTCCTTTGGCTCGGGATACCTAAGTAAGTAATTTATTCATAAATGCAACAAATAAATATAAAAAGCATTCTCAATATAAGTCCACATTAGTGCTATTAATTCAAAAACTGATTTTTCTTGTTGTTAGAAGTGGGGAGGGGGGGGGGTCAATAATTTTCTTCATTTGCAATTTCGGCAATAGTCATTCCAATGGTGTATTTTTTGTTTAAATCCAAATCATTTTCAAGGGGTTTCAAGCGGATTTGAAATTCCAATAAATTGGTTTTAAAAATAACATTTTACTATATAAACTAATTGAAATAATAGTTACCTTTCCTGAATCAGCTAGAAATGGCAATTTTTTCCTACAAGACAGTTTGGTACTTGTATGAAATGCCCCCTACCGCTCAAGTTGTTCATTCATTTACGCATTGCAGAACCGGTTTTTTGTTGGTTTATTTCAGCTTAGCGTGAGACAAGACAAAGAGAAGTGACATAATAAAAAGAAAATATATGATTTAGGCTGTATATTTCCACATTAGGGGGGTGGATGGGGGTAAAGTATTTGGACAGTGTGGAGTTAGAAAACAATTTTTACGTGAAACTTGATTTTTTTTGGATTTTTTTTCGTGAAACTTGTTGCATATTGATTTTTTTTTTCTTTGTGAATCTTGTTTAATGTTTCTTTTTCTTTTCTTTTTTTTATTCGGATCCAAAAAATATGTCATTCGGGGTTTTTTGAATGAATTTGAAACTCCTTTGTAATTAGAAAAATCACTTTCATCCGGTAGCCCAACGATGCTTTCCCTAAAATAAGCTTTTTGCTACCGGAAAGAAAATTGGTGTGGCGTCAGGGTCTATTGTAAGGAGCTGCCCCCAGAAGTGATTATTGAAGGCAAAAAAAAAAGGTGAATAATACGGCATTGAACTTTACAGTCCTTACCAGCAGTGCTGATCTCCATTTTTTGGCCCTTCAGCCAGGAAATGCAATGGGGTTTTCGGGGCCAACCATCCTGTGCTTTCGCACACCCTTCCTGTTTACCTTCTCCAGATTTCTCCAGGTACCCATTTAGAGCTGGGTCGACTCTGGCTGAGCTTACAGAGTCATACCACTGGCCCCCATCCCAAACCAAATAATTGGATACACTAGGATTCGAACCTTTGCCCTCTCGGACGGAGAATCCTAAATCCAATTCCAGAGAATTCAATTGAATGCTAAAAGATCATAAAAAAAGCATCAATTAAGTTATCCACTTTCATGCTTGCTAAATCATGTTTTAAATTGAAAATTTACCATTTTTACATTTAAATATGAAATAACGCCTAAGTTTTGAAACTTCGCTACAAAGGTGTTGGGCAATCGCGCTAACTAACTTCATCAACAAAGAGAAGAAACCGAAACCAGAGTCTAGGCTACAATCAGGGTTGCCACCCTTAGTAATTTATCACCAGATCTGGTGATTTTTTATCCTCCTGGTGATTTTCTTGAATCTGGTGATTTCTGGTTAAACTTCTTTTTTAATCATGCAAACCTGCCCAACCATCAAGTTCTTTTTTTATAATTACCTTCATATACAGTTTTGACAGCACAAAGAATAACATAGAGCTAGGTAATTTCGAAGATCACACTATTTTTCAATGACAATAAATAAAAGTTCGAATAGGGATAAATCCTTTTATTAGACAGTGATAATTCAAAAAAAAAAAATACTGGATATTTTGGCCACATGCACAGTGATCGTCTCAGTATTTCTGCTGATGACGGTCACTGTCCATGTGACCAAAATATCCAGTATTTTTTGTGAATTATCACTGTCTAATAAATGGATTTATCCTTATTTCAAGAAAGTGACAGGCACAACTGGCACCCTATAGTGAAACAAATGACCAGTGGGTATGTCAACAGTGAACCAAAAATACTTAAGCCAGACAGATTTCATAAAGTGCTTTAGAAGTGAATGTATTCTTTGCTGGTGAATGCACTACTTACCCCTTGATTACTGAAGCTGAATTATATTAATTCTCAGTTGACTGTGAAACTGATGAAATAAAACAGTTTACTGTCTTAAACAAGCTTTAGCAGAAAATGCTAAAGCTATTTGCTAAAGTTTACCAAATCTTTTGCTTAGGTTATACCCTATTATCAAAACTTTTGTTTACGAAGAACTTTTTGCAACTATTGAAAGGGTTTTGATTTGTCATAAAGCTTCTTGCAGCTCAGAATCTCAAGGTAATAGATTCTCGTAAGCACATTCTTCAAGTGCTAGTTGATTTTTTTTAATTTAGGTATTTTACCAATAGATAAACTTCAAAAGTATAAGCCCTTTCTCTCAGTGATGGTGAGTCAGAATGAATGGAAATCATGTGTGATATCCCAGAAGGAACTAAACTAGCTGCTCTGCTTTTTTTCTGCTGTTATCAATTATATCCTAATATGTTGATGATTTATAAGTACAAGTACAGCCTCCAAAGGCTGTAATTCAATTTAAACTCAATCTTTTGATGATTTCAAAATGTCAGTGTACAGCAAACAGCATTCATGTCATTGGAAACAAATCAAAATTCTAAGGTTCTACCTGCTAAAATGTTATTTTCCTTTACTTCACTGCAACAGTCTTAAGGATAACATTAAATGATGTCTGTTTCTTCACTATTCATGTCCAACAGCTGGCAAAGAAGGGAAATTGTACTTCACAGATTTTGGTAGCAACACATTTCTTAGGTTTTCTGATTTATCAATTAAAAACAGTACATCTTACATATCCTTGAATCATCTAAAATATCCATATCTTGTAAGGGGGCCTGCAAGTTCACAGTGCTGAGCAGCTGATCAATGGTTTTGAGGGGGATCCAGAAATAAGCTTAAGGGTTATTCTTGCTGAATGACTACAATCTGGCTCTGAAATCACTATATGTATCATACCAAGTCCCCATGAATGCCACTTTCAGTCAATGCTCTGCTTTGCCCACTTCTTGCCTCAAACTTCCTAACATTTCATTTAACTACCACCTGTTCTGCTAGCCAATACAAAGCCTTGCATAAGAAATAAACAAAAGCCACTTACATGCCATATGAACAGATTCAGCAACTATTTTGTACCTTTTTTCCTTTTAATTTGTTTATAAACAAATTAAAATGAAATTTTCTAGTATGTAATTGAAAAAAACCAGCCTCCTTTAGACTTGTCTATGACAGCTGATTTTAATTTTGAAATTTGGGGATATGCAGTGCCAGTCTTCTGATTCTACTGAAAAGATTACAGAAAAGTAAAACAATATACTTACTAATCTAGGCTTGGAATGCTTTTCAATTGAAACTCCATTCCTCATATACAAAAGCTCTGCTGGACTATCAGCTGTATCTCTTGGGGATAGTGAAACTAATATATGTTTCCCAGTTGGATCAAGAAAAACTCTATGCACAATTGAAGAAGAGCTCACTGACTTGGTTAAATCCTTCTCAGTGACGGTCTCCTCTTGCATTTGGTTTGGCTGGATCTTTAGTAGAGTTTTGTTTTGTAATCCAATAGCAAGATGCTTTACACCAACAGATACATCAACTAGTTGGCTCTTTGGGACAAATTGGATTTTCCTATATGTGAAAAACGGTTTTTCTTCCATATTTATTGGGCACAAATTATCTTTAATTGTTTACACTGTCATATGTGGATCTTCAAAACAATGGCTTGTTTCTAGAAATAAAAAACAAAACCTAAACATTAATATATTAAAGCAATTTAATTCAAACTGAGTAGTATCTCTTAAACTGCATGGAAAAACATAGGAGAGGTGAATGATTCCTTCCTTCTAATTTTAACAAAATCAGAATTTCCTCACTGGAAATTTAACCAGAAAAAATAAATTATGAGGTGTCAAACCATAGTTGTGGGTAATACTTCTAATTAATAATTACAATAAAATGCCACAATAAAATAGCAAACATTGATTTGAAAACACTGCAAAATTCAACCTATCTCCAAAAATTCTTCACATGTGCTGAGTTGTTACAGGTTCACTGTTTTAGTTTCTGACAAGTTACAACAGGCTCAGGAGCTTATCAATTATGATACTGAAACTTGATTGGCTAATTTGCAGTAGTTTGTTTGCTAGATGGTACTAGATTGCTCTACAATTCTTGTAAAGTCAACAAGACATAAGACAGCCAGTAGCATCAGCATTAACACTCCTCAGTCAATTTCACTTCCAACTTATAATAAATAAGTTGTTAAAGTTATCATAAGTGGTCAATATATAATTTGGATTATACATTGGCACATAGAGAGAAGGGGGTGCTTTTAAAATGATATTAGTCAGTATCATAGAATTTTATAGGCTTTCTGGTAAATTTACACTATTTCACACAACTTAGCTTTGGTACTTGATGCCTTTTTATTATTTCCTCTCTAAACATAATAATTGCTTCTGTAACAAATTTCGTTTTGACCCCTTAATAGGGACCCAAAAGATATCTTATCACCTTGTCTATAGTTTTTAGACTATGATGTAAAGTTCAAAAATTATTTGAAACTAATAAAAATTACCTTTAAAACAAGCCCTTAAACAACTTTCTATAATGTTTTAGTGCCCTATTAGTAACATTAAAAAAGCAACAGAGCAGAAAAAGAGGACACATAAAATAATTGTTGTTGTCTGGTCACATTGGTGGTCCTGGCAAAGTGATTGACACTCTGGGTTGGGAATCCTTTGTCCAAGGGGCACAGGTCTAATTCCTGGCACTGCTAGTTTATTTGGTTTGGGATAGGGATCAGGGATGTGACTCTGTAAGCTCAGCCAGAGTTGGCCCAGCTTTAGTTGGGTACCTGGAGAAATCTGGGGAAGATAAGCAAAAAAGGCATGCTAAAGCATGGGATGTCTGTCTCCTAGCTTCCTGTTTCACTTCCTGGCTAAAGGACCACAAAATGGAGATCAGTACTGTGAGTTTGGACCTTGAAAGTCTAGTGCCACTATACTAACTTACATATTGGACTTCAGTTTGCACACAACATTTTATCTTGAGTGATTTTTAAAAGCATTTAGACAATCAGGTCTCAAAGCATGATTAGTATTGAGTAATTTTTCAGTCCATTCTGACTGCATTTAAATCAAATGTATTTTGCTGTGTTTAAAGAAGAGATTTTATAGTTATTGATTATTGAGAAGCACTTTCTCCTGCTTTGCCAACTTTTTAGGCAATAAACAATTTTTAATCACCATAAAATATTTTTTGGGATCTTTACCAGTGGTTGTCCTTTCTAATGCACTTAACAATGATAGAAATATATTGTGGTCACTAAAAATTCTGAAAATCTTACCTATTTTACCAACTTAAGATTGTTCAAAAAGGTGTAAGAAAATATTTAAGTAGGCCTACTGACTTAGCTACAGAAACCTTCTTTTAAATTCATTAAATGACAGCAGATATGAAGAAATGGAAGTAAGATGGTCCTTCCTATTGCCTGAATTGTGGATGTATGGACATGAGCGTGGGTCATGAGAGATGGTGAATGTAATGAGGGATGAATGTTTTGCAAGATTTAAAAATTTAGGACAATTGCTCAGGTTGGCAATTGAGCACAGAAGTAAAATTTTTTGATTTGTTTTTCTTTGTTTCTGTTATGCTTAAGTAATGTCAAGTATTTTAAAGTTATTATTTTTTTTTTTAATTGCCATGACCGCAAAGCTTTAGTGCAATAAGACCTACTTATGTATATTCATTTTCTTTAGAAAAACAGGAGTTCTATTTTTCCTTTCTTCAATAAATTTGAATGTTATTTTGAGACCAGGGATTCCAAAGTAGGTAAGAAACTTGCAAATGGACCTCTGGTATGAATAAGTAATTTGTAAGAAATGTATATCAATTTAAAGATTAAAAAAAAACTTGTAGAAAACAAACAAGGCAAATGAATGTACACTTTTACAACCATTTAATAAAGTGTTACAAATATTGGTCACCCTTAAGATTGAAATGAACAATGATACAATTATGTTTCCGTTTTCTTTAAACAGATCGAAGGGGCAAACCTCTAAGCTTTGACAAATTCAATCTCATATTTGGGCTCTTTCTTTTCAAATGACACTTTCTTTTGATTTTTTCCATCCAACTGAAAACAGTAGGGACAGCATCAGGTACAAGTGACCTTCCACTTAGCCTAAATACCCTGGGGAAAATCATGCAGCTCTCTACTATAATTTACCCCTAACCATTTATTTATTGAGAGGGGGGCAAAGGGGTGATTATATATAAAATAAAACATGATCATACTGGTACTATTATCTACATTTAATTTACTGAAAGTTCAGTAGCTACTCATATCCAGGGGATGGTAACCCTTTGTTGATTGAGAGAGGTAGGGCAGGGGGAGGGGGGATCATATATAAATAAAACATAATTATAGGGCAAAATTCTGCTTTAGCTACTTTTGGCTATCTTGGAAAGGGGTTAGGTTAGAAAATTGAAACTTTCAGGGATGGGTCTACAGGCTAAAGTATGTCCCAGGAAGGTATTTTGAAGTACCCATCTCTGAGTTTCAATTGTCTTACCTTTAAAATCTGTGTATTACAAAAGTGAAACCTTGCAAAATAGATCATCTTCTTAAATGAAGTACAACAAAAAATGCTTCAGTTTCACAACTTTCCTCAATCCCAATTTATAATATTTTAAAGATATGCAAATACATTTCCTAAATTTAAAAAAAAAAACAATTGATATGGCTTAAAATTCTGCTCAAATAACAGGAATTGTATTTTCAGAACTAAAGCCAGAGAAAAAGAAACTGATAACTGAAAATTAAGTTAAAATGCTGTTTTGTAAAAATTTTAATAGCCTAGGTTATATATATATATATATATATATATATATATATATATATATATATATATATATATATATATATATATATATATATATATATATATATATATATATATATATATATATATATATATATATATATATATATATATATATATATATATATATATATATATATATATATATATATATATATATATATATATATATATATATATATATATATAAATAAATATATATAGAGAATAGAAATATATAGATATATATATAAATATATATATATATATAGATATATATATAGATAGATATATATAGATAGATAGTGATGATAGTGATAGATGATAGATAGTGAGTGATAGTAGTGATGATATATATATATAGATATATATATATATATATATATATATATATATATATATATATATATATATATATATATATATATATATATATATATATATATATATATATATATATATATATATATATATATATAGAATTTAGATATATATAGAATATATATAGTAGAATTTTACTGCTAAAACTATATATATATATATATATATATAAAAAAAAAAAAAAAAAAAAAAAAAAAAAAAAAAAAAAAAAAAAAAAAAAAAAAAAAAAAAAAAAAAAAAAAAAAAAAAAAAAAAAAAAAAAAAAAAAAAAAAAAAAAAAAAAAAAAAAAAAAAAAAAAAAAAAAAAAAAAAAAAAAAAAAAAAAAAAAAAAAAAAAAAAAAAAAAAAAAAAAAAATATATATATATATATATATATATATATATATATATATATATATATATATATATATATATATATATATATATATATATATATATATATATATATATATATATATATATATATATATATATATATATATATATATAGTTTAGCAGTAAAATTCTACTTTAGCTACTTTTGGCTATCTTGGAAAGAGGTTATAGAAATTAACATAAGTTGGGTGCAAAACCCCTATGCCTTCCCAAGGCCAGAACAAAATTTGCACTTTACTGAAAAAAATATAAATATTTCTACTTTTATAACTTTAATAAATCAAATAATATTAACATTTTGATTACTAAATATCAGTAGGCTATGTGTATATTAAACTAACAATGCACATTCATTTGTATTTTTTCAGTAAAGTGCTAATTTTGTTCTGGCCGTGGGAAGGCATATGGGTTTTGCACCCAACTTATGTTAATTTCTGCTCGTTTTGAGTTTGACTTGGTAATTTCTTGTAATTTCTGTTTGTTTTGGGTTTGATTTATTTATCAATGCTGATTTGTGGTAGTTTTGAGCTTGGTAGATTATTTGATTTTATTTTTGCTCATTTTTTGTTTAATGGAGCGCTTTACTTTTCTGTGAAAAATATATTTTGTGGAAAAAGTTGTTTTAATTCGTTTCTGTTTGTTTTATATTGACTTGGTCTTTTCAGGGAAAAAGAAAATGATACTTTAAATCTTTTTGTTTTTTAAGACTTTAGAGTTTGGCCTGCTATTTGTATGCTGGAGAAAAATTTTCAGCAACTTTTAACAAAATACACCATTTTAAAAATCTGGACACAAATAATACTGTTTAACTTAGTTTCATACCTCCTCTAGTTGACCTGAAATGGAAACTTGATACCATCAGCAAAAAAATGTTTACTCTCTTTGATAGCTTGGATACATTTACACTTTTGGAAAGCAGGAAATTTTGTAGGCTATTGAAGGGAAGGATGTCAAATGGAGTGTAATTTTTCTTTAGTAGTTGTCTTTTTTTTGTATATGGTTTTAAAAGGCTTTTAAACACAGATTATTATTATATTCCTTCAAGACAAAGATTTTGTAAAATTCTACTTTAGCTAGGCTACTTTTGGCTCTCCTATAAAGGAAATACGTCAGGAAAATGAAACTTTTAGGGATTGGTCTTTAGGCTAAAGTATGTCCTGGGAAGGTACTTTGAAGTACCTAGCTCCACTCCTCCCTCTAGAGGGTTCTGAAAGTTTCCTACATGACAGGTCTATACCTAGGCTATTAAAATTTTTACCAGTAGGGAAAAGCTCCAGAAAAGTGATAATACTATCATGCCTTTTAGCCTACCATGTGTCACGAAATTGAAGGATCTTTTGTCTTTTTTATGTGGCAGAGCAGAAGCTGATAAGTCAGTTCGTTAGAGGGAATACAAAAGCCTCGTTTTCAGGCTCATCGGGTTGTTCTCGTCTAGTGCATCAAGCGTTTTCACAAAGCGGGTTCTCAAGGAAAACACGGCGTTGAAACTTCATAGATGAAAACGCTTGATGCTAAGGAATAGAATTACCCTCTCAATTACTCCGACTATCTGTATTAGTTTTTCTACAATTAGCCATGTATTCATGCCTACTGCAAAATACTTGATTTTCAATGTAAAATCAAATGTTTGGGATCCCAAGGAACAGACTTCATTTGCTGTGAATTCAGGGTGGTTAGCCATTTTTGAATTTACCGCCAATGAAATCAGAACTCGGGTTTGAACCTGGTATTTCTACGGGTTCCAGATTCAAGGAACCCGGGTTCAAACACGGAGAGAACCCCAGTTCTGATTTAGCCATATAGCATTTGAATGAAGTCCGGTTTAGAAGCCTTCACCAGGGGAAGGTTTAAACAACACAAAGCACAATGTGCTCACAATGTACAAAGCACTCTTTTTGAGCACTCTGTACAAACCTGACATGTTAGTACTTCCTTCAAAATTAATTACGCCTAATTTGGCCGCGTCTAATCTTAACTTTTCGCAAATTCTAATAATCTGCTTTGCAAGACCTATACCAGTCGTTTAATTTGCAGTTTCAACCCCCCCCCCCCCCCCCTCCAAATAAAATGTCTTTTATTTGAGGATCCTTATATAACGAACGACAAGTACAATCTGCTCTTTTGAAGTTATATCACTCATCTTATCAGCCAATATAAAAAAAAAACACTTCGCAATTTTTGCTCCATTTTCGCGAACGTTACGTACACTACCGACGATATTAATCTGCATTTGAGGAGATGCACATTTGGTGCTTTTCATGAATGATTCAAAATGTTCCCACAATTTTGTATTTTTGTAATCCACCATCAATCGCAACAACACTCTGAATACCCCTCTATTTGTAATATTTTTTTAAAGTAGATCATTTTTTTTTCATGAAAACCCTGCGGGGTTTGAATAGTATCGCCGCCATTGATGTAATGGTCATCCCTTATTGCTGCTATCTATTCCCCTTGTGGTTACAATAAATACATGATGACATTTCAGACAGATGCTACTGTGCAGTATGACGGATTTTCTAAGGAAATCTAAAATCCTTTTGTTGACATTGTATACTGGTAATAAAGATTCATGAAACTTGCTGTATGTTGATTATTTTTTATTCGTGAACCTGTTGTAATTTTATTTTTTTCTTCATGAAACTTGTTCTTTGGGAAACAAGATGTGTGTTGATATTTTTCTTCGTGGAACTTGTATTATATCGATTTTTTCCCTTCGTGCAACTTGTTGTATTTTCATTTTATCTTCGTGATTCTTGTTGCATGTTGATTTTTTCGTGAAAGTTATTTTATGTGGATTTTTTTCGTTCTTGAAACTTGTTGTAGGTGTTTTTCTTTGTGAAACTAGTTGCATGTTGTTTTTTTTTCTTTGTGAAACTTGTGTTTTAATTTTTCTTTTGTGAAACTGGTTGTATCTGATTTCCTTCATAAAACTTGTTACATGTTGATTTTTTGTTCGTGAAACTTGTTGTATGTTTAATTTCTCTCTTGGTGAAACTTGTTTTATTTTGTTTTTCTTCATGAAACTTGTTGTATGTTGATTTTTTTTTTCGCTAATAAACTCAGATAAAGAAAACAAGTTCATTCAACAGGTTGAATAAAACTGGTTGTATGTTGATCTTTTCCTCATGAAACTTGTTGTATGTGGATTTTTTTTCGTGAAACTTGTTGCATATTGATTTTTTTTTTCTTTGTGAATCTTGTTTAATGTTTCTTTTTCTTTTCTTTTTTTTATTCGGATCCAAAAAATATGTCATTCGGGGTTTTTTGAATGAATTTGAAACTCCTTTGTAATTAGAAAAATCACTTTCATCCGGGAGCCCAACGATGCTTTCCCTAAAATAAGCTTTTTGCTACCGGAAAGAAAATTGGTGTGGCGTCAGGGTATATTGTAAGGAGCTGCCCCCAGAAGTGATTATTGAAGGCAAAAAAAAAGGTGAATAATACGGCATTGAACTTTACAGTCCTTACCAGCAGTGCTGATCTCCATTTTTTGGCCCTTCAGCCAGGAAATGCAATGGGGTTTTCGGGGCCAACCATCCTGTGCTTTCGCACACCCTTCCTGTTTACCTTCTCCAGATTTCTCCAGGTACCCATTTAGAGCTGGGTCAACTCTGGCTGAGCTTACAGAGTCATACCACTGGCCCCCATCCCAAACCAAATAATTGGATACACTAGGATTCGAACCTTTGCCCTCTCGGACGGAGAATCCTAAATCCAATTCCAGAGAATTCAATTGAATGCTAAAAGATCATAAAAAAAGCATCAATTAAGTTATCCACTTTTATGCTTGCTAAATCATGTTTTAAATTGAAAATTTACCATTTTTACATTTAAATATGAAATAAAGCCTAAGTTTTGAAACTTCGCTACAAAGGTGTTGGGCAATCGCGCTAACTAACTTCATCAACAAAGAGAAGAAACCGAAACCAGAGTCTAGGCTACAATCAGGGTTGCCACCCTTAGTAATTTATCACCAGATCTGGTGATTTTTTATCCTCCTGGTGATTTTCTTGAATCTGGTGATTTCTGGTTAAACTTCTTTTTTAATCTGGTGATTTCTGGTGATTTTCATTTAATTTGGTGATTTTTTACAAAATTGGTTGATATTCTATGCATGATTGGTTTTGCTGTCTTACTGAGGTGAAATAATCGGTGACTTTCATATTTTATGTCTTGTTTTTATTCGTTATTTCTTAAGAGTGGCGTTATTTAGGGCTTCTGTGTATCCTTTTAGCTTGGTAATCGGCTTCCCTATAGTTACAAATTTTAATTTATAAATACATACATGTATGTCCCATGTGTGATAAAAAAGGATTGAGGCTCAGAAACGAAAAAAAAAATTCTCAGGTAAAAAATGCAGTCCCACATGAACATTTATTCAGTAGCCTAGGCTAGGTCTTTTTCAAGGGACTTAACAATCTCAAAAAACCAAGTGGCTCTCGTCTAAGGAATCAGTGAAATAAGATTTATCACCGCTTATGTGATATTTCAGCTTAAACTTGACCCACGACAATTTTCCTGAAGTAAAATAAATATATAAGAAATTGACACCATTTGAGTCGTCCTTTTCAGAGTTAAAGTATGCCACTAAGGATACCAACAATGGCAGGGTGATTAAAAACGCTCATAAGCAAATAACATTCGATTTGAGGACAAAAGAGGATTATTGGGGTTATTCTTTTGAATAGAAGCCTAGAAAAAAGAAAAGATTTTGCAAAGTAAAGACAAATAAAAGTATAATAGTAGTTAAGTAAATAAAAAGCTCTTCATGTCCAGTAACAGAATTTCAGGTAATAATTTCAGTCTTTGCCTGGAATTCCGGTTTTAGGTATAAATTCTCTTCCTTCTTGAGCAGTTGACGGACTTTGAAAAACACAATGTCTTAGCTCAGGGTGCTCAACGCATCTTTTTGGTGTAAAGCTCATCATTATTGACCACCGATTTTCGGTGATTTTTTTGATAATCTGTGATTTTCTTGGTGAAAAACTGGTGATTATATTTCGTTATGTGGCAACCCTGGCTACAGTTTTGCCACTAAAAAAAGTGTTTGGTGAGACTCCTGAGAATATCTCAGGTGGAAAATTCTTCAATATATTTAACCTTTGATTCATTGGCCTACATTGAGAATGGTGGACAAACTTGGGCTTAGCAATGAGATCAAAGAGCTGAAATTGGGGTCCTCACTCTACAAAAAAGATTCACCCTTCCACACTGTGAAATGTAAGTTGCATAAATCTTAAGTAAAATTGTGGGTAAATTTTTTGTTGTTCATATTATTGACTACCACTTGATGCCTTTTTTATGCTCTTTCCAAATATGATAATCATTTTTGTTGGAAATGAATTTTACCCCCACCCCTAGCCTATAGAGCCTATATACCAATTCAGGGTATATATTTGCACATTAGGGGGGTGGGGGTAAATTTTATGGTAAAATTCTACTTTAGCTACTTTTGACTATCTTGGAAAGGGGTTAGGTTAAGAAAATGAAACTTTCAGGGATGGGTCTACAGGCTAAAGTATGTCCTGGGAAGGTATTTTGAAGTATCCACCTCCGCTCTGTCTCCCTCTAGAGGGTCCTGACCTTTGATGACCTTTAAAAATATGTGAGTTATAGAAGTGAAACCTTGCAAAATAGATCTTCTGCTTAAATGAAGTACAACAAAATTGTTTTCAGCTTCACAACTTTGCTCAATCCCAATTTTTAAGGTTTTAAAGATATGCAAATACATTTCTTAAATTTTGGAAATAAACTATTTATATGTCTTAAAATTCTGCTCAAATAACTGAAATTGCATTTTCAGAGCTAAAGCCAGAGAAAAAGAAACTGATAACTGATGTCATGTAGGCTAGGCAAATTTCATGACCCTCTAGAGGGAGTAGGAGTGGAGGTAGGTACTTCAAAATACCTTCCCGGGACATACTTTAGCCTGTAGACCCATCCCTGAAAGTCTCATTTTCCTAACCTAACCCCTTCCCAAGATAGCCAAAAGTAGCTAAAGTAGAATTTTACCAATTTTATTTCTTATGTAAATGAGAGGTAAGTTTAAACTCCCCCCCCCACTAATTTGCAAATATATACCCTGAATTGGTATATATAGGGGTGGGGGTAAAATTCATTTCCAAAAAAAATGATTATTATATTTAGAAAAAGCATAAAAAAGGTATCAAGTGGTATGTTTACTTTATTCATAAGTCAATAATATGAATAACAAAAAAATTACCAAATTGTGCTCTTGAAGCTTGTTACATTGAGCCAGGAGAACTATTTATTTGGGATAGTTTAGATTTAGGCTAGGCTACAGGGTAAATTTCTGTATTAACTCACATGGGTATATATAGCTTCGGTAAAATTCTACTTTAGCTAGGCCTACTTTGGTAAATTTTCAGCAGTTCATATTATTGACATACAAATAAAGTGAACATACTACTTGATGCCTTTTTTAACAATTGCCTTTTTTTTTAAAATTTACCAATTTAGAGTATATATTTGCACATTAGGGGGATAGGGTAAAGTTTATTTCTAATGAAAATAAGAGGTAAGTTTAAACTTTACCCCTACTCCCCCTAATGTGCAAATATATACCCTGAATTGGTATATATAGGGGTAGGGGTAAAGTTCATTTTGGACAAAAATGATTATTATATTTGTAAAGAGCATAAAAAGGGGCATTGAGAAGTATGTTCACTGTATTTGTAAGTCAATAATATGAACTGCTGAAAATTTACCACTACTTTTGGCTAATTTAGAAAGGGGTTAGGTTAGGAAAATGGAACTTTCAGGGATGGGTCTACAGGCTAAAGTATGTCACTGGAAGGTATTTTGAAGTACCTACCTCCACTCCTTCTCTCTCTAGAGAGTCCTGACCTTTGATGACCTTTAAAAATCTTTGTATTATAAAAGTGAAACCTTTAGATCTTCTTCCTAAATGAAGTACAATAAAATTGTTTCCAGCTTCACAACTTTGCTCAATCCCAATTTATAAATTTTTAAATATGTGCAAGTGAATTTCCTAAATTTTGAAAAAAAAAAACATTGATATGGCTTAAAATTCTACTCAAATAACAAGAATTGCATTTTCAGAACTAAAGCCAAAGAAAAAGAAACTGATATCTGACAATTAAGGTAAAATATTTTTTTTGTCAAAGTTTCAAAAGGTACAGACCTGTTATGTAGGCAATTTCAGGACCCTCTAGAGAGAGAAGGAGTAGAGATAGGTACTTCAAAATACCTTCCCAGCAAATTCTACTTTAGCTACTTTTGGCAATCTTGGAAAGGGGTTAGGTTAGGAAAATAAAACTTCCATGGAGGGGTCTACATGCCAAAGTATGTCCCTGGAAGCTATTTTAAAGTACCTAAATCCACTCCTTCTCCCTCTAAAGGGTCCTGACCTCTGATGATCTTTAAAACTCAGAGTGTTTTAAAACTGAAACCTAGCAAAATATATCTTCTGCCTCAATTAAGTACAACATAATTGTTTTCAGTTTCACAACTTTGCTCAATCCCAATGTATAAAGTTTTAAAGATATTCAAATTCATTTCCTAAATTTTGTAAAAAAAACACTAATGTAGCTTAAAATCCTACTCAAATAACAGGAGTTGCATTTTCAGAACTAAAGCCATAGAAAAAGAAACTTACAACTGAAAATTCAGGTAAAATGTTGTTTTGTCAAAATTTCAATAGGTCATGTAGACCCATCCCTGATAGTTTCATTTTCTTAACCCCTTTCTAAGATAGTCAAAAGTAGCTAAAGTAGAATTTTACCCATACTTTAGTCTGTAGACCCATCCCTGAAAGTTTCATTTTCCTAACCTTATGCCTTTCCAAGAGAGCCAAAAGTAGCTAAAGTAGAATTTTACCATAGCTTCTCTAGGAGAGGGCAGCTGATTCTGTGATGAAGGGCTGAAGTTATATTGGCAGTTCATAAAACCTTATGTGCCAGCAAGTTTTTATCATACCTATGAAATCTTTATTAATAGGCTAAGTAGCCTAATCAGCAAAAATTATCAATAAGCTTCAGCATTAATCAATCTTCTTGGATTAGAGCTAAATCTTTCCAGGACATTAGGCTATAGATAACCCTTTCCATGTATTAGGCTGAAGACCCTTTCCATGTAACAGTGAAAGGGTAACCCTTTCATTGTTATGTGGAAATGGTCTTAAAATTTTAGTTGTGCTTTGTTTTAAGGTTTGAAATTTTTTTATTGTATCCTTGGATTTTTATTAGTAATTTTTATTTTATTATCTTGCGCTGGGGATGGTCAAGCATAGGTCTTGACCAAAATATTTGCATTTTAGTCCATATTTTTCACTGGCTTGTATAATCCTTGTTTTTCTCTTATTTACAATTTCTTCGTTTTATCATGATTACCCAGTGTGGTCTCACAAATCATTTATGTCTTAAAAATCATAGCCAAAGGTTATAGCCTGTAATCATAACCATAAACAGGTTGTAATAAATCATATTTCTTATGATTCTATAATTCTGAAAAGGCTTTATTTTATTTTAAAAAAATGATTTAAAACATGGATGAAAAAGGAAAAAAACAAGAAAATATAATTTGTTAATCAGCATATATCACAAAGTAAGACTTCTATCATTTCTAATCTTTGTTTTGAGGGGGACTAAGGCTGAATTGTCAAAAATGCAAACAAAGCTGTGAAAATGATCACTAAATAAACAATCTAGAAATGTCTTTAATTTTTTTCTAGCATGTCTCCTTCTAAAGAGCCAATATTCTTAACCTTTACCTAGAAAATTTGTAGTCTAGCCTATAGGCTATAATATTCAGGGTATAAATTCAACAATTAGGAGGTCAATGGTAAAGCTTTTAAAGAGAGACAGGTCAAAAACACATGAATTGTCAAGTGAAATATCAAATGAATTGTCAGAAAGACAGAGAAAATCATAAAAATGAACGTAACACTAGCAATATAAAATTATCTCTATGTTTTAGCATATCTGCTTTGGGAGAGCTGCTACTTCAAACCTTTCCCCTAGCTTAGTCAGTATGTTGAAGTGTTTTAAAGAAGTTTTCAGAATGGTATTTGTCTTTCCTTCTAGAGAGCAGGAATACAGCTTTAAGGCTAAAATTGTTTTTCATCTCCTAACTGTGCCACTTTTCTTGTTGAAAAAACATTCCAACATTATAGAAGAGGGGCTCTTCTAAAGGAAACATCTTAATATAATAAAAGCATCAGATTCTTTGTTTTATGTTATTTTCAAGTATCATGGTTGCTTTTCTGGGAGTACCCAAGCTATAGAAATTCCAATCTATAGTCATGGAGACACAGCAATAGAACACAATATTTTTTTTTTCCTGTGCATAAGACCTTATCATATATGACAGCTAGCATAAGACCACAGACAAACTTAAATAAACATCACTGGAGAAAAAAAGGATAAGCCAGGTCATTATGAAAAATATGTTAAAGCCCAAAATAAATTAAGGAACCTTACCAAACAACTGTACTGTAATTTTCAAGCCAAGACTTGCCAACCAAACTAAGTTGAATCCCAAAAAATTCTGGAACTATGTATCTAGCAGAGACCACAACTTGAGATCCATAAAATGCTTAATAACAAGGGACTAAAACAAAGTCCCTGGCACCCAAAGTATTGCTGATCTTCTAATTGAGCAAATTGCATCAGTCTTCACTAATGAACCTGATAATGTTTCCATTTCCAATTGAAAGCACAACAACACCACCAGTTTGGACCTTGAGGATCTAGTGCTGTCATATGTTATGTTATGTTGTGTAGGTTACATAACAAACAACATCCAGAAGCAAACAAGCTGTATTACAGTTACTGTATCTATGGTTAAAAAATTACTCAAGAGCCTGGACATCAACAAGACTGCTGGTCTTTACAATATTCATCCCCTTCTGCTAAAAGAGGCTGCCCATGAAATTGCCCCTGCATTGGCTTTACTTTTATTAACATTCCCTTGATCATAAGCGAGCCCCCTCCCAATGGAAACTAGCCTATATCATGCCTATCTTTAAAAAGGGGATAGATCCAAAGCAGAAAATTGTACACTTATCAGCCTCATGTCTGCTGTTGCAAAAGTTTTTGAGAGGGGTATTAATGATGCACTTCTTCAACACCTTGTCAATAATGAAATTATATCCAACATGAATCAGCTTTCTTGCAGGATAATCTAGAAACTAACCCTCTAGATACTTACAAACAAGTTGCCCAGTTCCTGGATAAAGTCTTTCATGTTGATTTGATTCTTTTAGACCTAGCCAAAGCATTTGACAAGGCCCTAATTAACTGTCTTTGTTTTAAGCTAACAGCAACAAATATCAACCAAGAATTAGTAGATTGGCTAATGAACTTCCTGGCTGGTAGATCTCAAACTGTACAGCTCTTCACAACAGATGGCAAATATACCTACTCAAAGCCTTGTAAAGTCCCAAGTGGTATTCCCCAGGGAATGGATCTTGCACCTACATTGTTTCTTCCTTATATTAATGATATGATACCCAAAGTTAGCAACCACTTAACCCTTTACACTGATGATTTAAATCTATTTGGTGTATCCAACAAATCATCAATACAATCCAACCTTGATCACATACAGACATGGCTGGACAGCTGGCTTCTCTCTTTTAATGTATCAAAATGTGTCACCATTCATTTTGGTTACAATAATCATCAGCACCAATATACCATTAATGATAACCAGACATCATCACCCCATTCCTCTCCTAATTTGTGCCTGTGGTAAAGACCTGGGAGTTACTATGGATAACCTAAAACTCTATAAACACTACACAAACTGTTTCAAGAGCAAATTCAAGCATTGGACTCAATAGAACAATTACTAGCCAATCACATGGAATCTGCTTGAATCTATATAAGGCAATTGTGAAACCAGTTACTGACTTCAGAACCTGCCTTGCTGGTCCTTTTGCAAAAGAGATATACAGCTGATTCAAGGTGTGAAAAGGAGGACCACCAAGTGCATCTTGGTTTGAAACCATATAGTGAAAGGCTATCTACCCTAAAACTCCCATCTTTGACCTTCCAATGCTAGCACAGTGACTTGCTAATCACATATAAATATACTGACCAACCCCAAAATAAGTTCTTTACTCAGTTACCCAAAGAAAGACAAACATAATGTCACTCTAAGAAGCTTCATAAGCCCAGAGTTAACTGCAAAATCATACAAGCCTTTTTTAGCCAAATCTTCATTAATCATTGGAAGTGTTTAAGTGAGAGACTGTGTCTTCAACATCAGCCAAAGTTTTCAAAAGGATACAACAAGTGGGAAGCCAAATCTTCAAGATGCAATTAGAGCTGCCCATCATCTTTGTCTCATAAATCGTGATTAATATGTATATATGAAGGAGTTGGGCTGGGATGCTGATGCTGCTTGTCATACCCAACTAACTCACATGCTTGTCATACCCAACTAACTCACATACTCTATCAGAAATTAATATTGTGTGGTGGTGTCTACTCTAAACCACAGAAAATGGTCCCCTGGATCCTACCTATCTTTGGTCACTGTTACCAAGTGGGATTAAATGCATCTATCCTAGCACTCTTCTAGTTGGAAGGCCTGTCACTGGGCTGTAAACACTGTCACAACCCTCTTTTTTGTATTTTTTGTAGTGTTTCAACTACCACCACAACAATGGAGCCAAACTGATTCAACATAGGACTTTATTTCACTCTGGAGTGCAAATTAAGGTAATTCTAATGGATCCTTAAAGTAATAGAATATTTTAATAGATTTTATCTGATATATCCTCGAATTTTAATGGATTCCTAAAATTATTCTGAGAAAACTGGTGACTGTGCTGAGTGACAAAGAGTTCCAAGTGAAAAAAATTGTGGAGCAATTTACTACTAATAATAATTGCTTTATAATATTATTTACAAAAGTCATATTCAAAAGAGATTTTTTTTTAGCAAACTTCAAATTTTAGCACTTCATAAAGTTCAATTAGCTTGACTTATTTTGTTCCCTAGTTCAATCATTTCTGTTTTTCCCTTATATAGGCTATTGTAGTTTTTTTTTTTTTTCCTTTTTTTAGTGATTCAGTAGTTTAGTAAATAAGTTGGATAAAGTCACTATGCTTTGTAGTAAATAGATAAAATAAATTTAAACATATAGTGAATATAATGTAACAGATTAAGATATAGTAAATAGATAAAGTATATAGTAGGATAAAGTAATTTAATAAACAATTAATATATCTTTGTTGCAATTCTATTAGGTGTTTTTTAGGGATTTTTCTGTTAGTGATTATTTTTATTCTTCTATTAGGGATAATCTATGATTTTTCTACTGGGAATATATTTTTGTAGATGACTTTAAACCAGCAAGTGTTGATACATCCCAAATGGCAGATCTTGAGATTGGAACCAGCAATGAAGTCTCAGTGACAGTTCCTCATTTAGAGGGTTCAGGCACTACCCATACTGTATTCAAAGGGTCAAAACGTCCTTATACAAAAGAGTGTATATTAATTATTGACCATAAGACTGGAGAAATTACGCTGGAAAGACTTGGTGTAAATGTACAGCTGAAAAAGACAAGGTCTGTTTAGTGCAGTGCTGTAACAAGTACTCCAAATTTTTACTTAAGTAACAAGTACCAAGTACTATCAATTTTTTTACTTAAGTATCAAGTATCAAGTAATCCACCAAAATTGTACTTAAGTAGTTCAAGTAATAAGTAGTCTGAAATAGTACTTAAGTAGTACTTCAAGTACTACTTCAAGTAATCAAATTATATGATGTTAAAATTACTATTGAGCTAAAAAAAAAAGGGAATTATTCCATGGGAGGCTCTTTCCATCACAACAATCACACACTTACGCCACTGACACTCAGGTTAACTTAATGGTTTCATTTCTTATATTAAAGAACGAGTACAAAAACAGAATCAAATTGAAAAGGTGTGTTTTTTCCAACTCTACTTTTCCAGCATTATCAACATCATTAAGGTAAAAAAAAAAAGCTGGAAAGAAACGGAAATAAATATCCCGTTCTCAACGGATCTTCCAGCGATTCACTCAGTCAGAAAATCGTCTTACCACATACGGTATATATAGTCAGGTTCAGTCGCTCAGTGCCATTCTTCAAAGACAGTTTCGCAAAAGGAGCTGATTCTGACATCTGCTTTTCAAAAGGTGACATTAAAATAGGTTGAAAAGGAAACCATCAAAACAGTAAAACGAACTCTCAAACTACGTCCATATTTTGCTGAAAAACCTTGAATTTCTCATTGGCTTTCAACAAAACGAGGCTCTCAAACCTTCCGTCCGCCAAGGAATTACGCCTTGGACTCATTATAATGCCACCTTTCGAAAAGAGACGCTCAACTGGGGCCGATGTAGGAAGCATACAATTATACTTCCGAAACACTGAATTCACTGCCGGGTACTCTTGTAAGATCGAGAGAGTCTTTCGGGAATCACTGAGATATCTCAGAATCTCGATCTTGACCGTATTTGCCACAGTTGGTTGCTGAGTGCTTGTTCCTGATTCGTCGTCCGAAAAGTCAAAAAAAGCCTCAGGAGATCTCTCAAGAACTATGCCACTGCTTTTTTCACTAGTGGCACCCATTTTCTGCTTCATTGTTATGGCCTCCTCTGTCATCAAACCCAGCACCAGTTCCTTGTGTTCTTCTTTCCCAAACTTGTCCTTGAAAAACGGCAATGACCACGTAGCAAGATGGTAGTCCGAATGAACCTTTGGAGATCCACTGAGAAACGGACATCTTTTTCCAAGTCCTTCGAGCAGCGTCTGGGTTAAGACCCTTGTGAGTTTGACACTTTGGTGCAACTTCACCAACTTCCTTTCCAAGCACTTGATAGTTGGGAGAACAGTCCTGAAATAGGCTTTCTCCTCACCCTGAAGCATATCTAGGGCGATTGCTATGGGCTCAAGGACTGAGACGTACTCAGCAAGAAATTCAAGCTCACTTGTTTTGAATCTTGGTTTTTTCAAGACATCACACACTGCTGAGAGCTTTCCAGCCATGTGACACTCAAGAATTCTTTTCAGTGCATCGTATTCAGAATTCCATCTTGTTGCGTTGGGTCTTATCAGCTTTTTTTCGAAGACCTCTTTCAATAGGTCATTGTTTTTTGAGCTGTGGCTTAGGGAATTCCATAAGCCCTGACACTTGCTCTTGACACTCTGCAGATTTCTTTTGTAACTCACGTCCGTATTTGAAGCATACTTGGCATCTGTGGTGGCCAAAAGGTTCAGGGTATGACTAGAGCAGCGAAAGTGTGGAGGTAAGTACATACCTATATTACCTAATGAGTCCGATCTGCCATCATTCCCTTCGGGCTCAGAAATATCGCTATCGTCATCATTTGTGTTAACAATACGGTCGGGAAGATCAGAATAACTATCAGAGGTCCCTCTAACCCCTGCTTCTAGTTCATCTTGGTCTTGTGCACCACTTCTGGGATTGACACTAGAACCCAATTCTGGTTCCCCGACATCAGTCACATTCACCCTGTCAAAGATCTTACCAACGTCAACAACATCTAATTCTTCGGATTCGGAATCCATGCTTTCTTCATCAGGTGTGTCACTCTCACTGGTTGCAAACTCAGAGCTGGATTCTTGCTCCTTTGATTTTCCTAACTCCTTAAAAGCTTTGACGAAGTTTGAAGCATTGTCTGTTACAATTGCCCGAATTTTGCTCAGATTCTTGTCAAGACCATATTCACGAAATATTGCAAACAGCAAGTCTGAAATTCTGTCGAAGGTATGCGCTCCAGCAAACCTTCTAACTGCAAGCACCATAGGCACAAATTTGTTTTGACTATCTAACACATGAGCTGTTACTCCAATAAAGCTCTTATTATTAGAAGACCAGATATCACACGTCATAGTGACATAGTCTACTTTTTCAAAGAGCTGAATCATTTCTTTCTTTACAACTAACAGAGACTCATCAATTTTACCGGCCAGAGTTTTCCTTGACATTATTGGTCCGATACTTGGGTTTATCCCCAGAATCATTTGCTTAAATGCATGACTTTCCACTGTAGAGAGTGGGCGCATGTCAGACACTATGTAATTCATAATCAACTCATCAGCCCTTTTTTTCGTACATTTCTTTTTTTCAAAGAAAGAAAAAGGTGTATCCTCTTGCTTAGGCTCGGGGATGCTTTCATCGGTTGCGTCATCAGCAGAATCAATGGTCTGCTCCTCTCCATCTCTCCTCCTTTTTTTCCTAGTGTTCACTTTGGAGAATTCAACATAGGTTGAAGGATGAGCCGTCTGAAAGCAGACATAATGTTTAGTTTTGCTATATGAATCAAATCCAAAGGCTCATTGCTTTTCCACAGGATCCACTGAACATTGAAACTGCAGTATAACAAGTATAACAAATATGAATGAACCATCACTTTCTGAAGGTTTGATGGTTTGGTTTTGTCAGTCAGGAACTCAACTACTTTGAGACCATCACCTGATAGAGGGAAGTTCACCTAATTTGAGGATATGTCCCTTGTCACCTGCTTGTCAGTGAATGCCCAAAATGAAATGATTCCCAGGTCCCAGGTACAGCCATATACCTCTCAGGAGGAGATCTTCACATTCTCCTCCTGAGTGGAAGGTTCCTTTACTTGGGAATAATCTCATTTCAGACATTTACTAACTAGAGACATATCCTCTCATTAGGTGAACTTCCTTGTATCCGGCAATAGTCTCAAAATACGAGTTCCTGACTGGGTTTGGTGGATCCTTCACAATAACAACAAACCTTCACATTACTGCAGATTCAACGATTACAATGATCACCATAGAAAACCTTTTTGCAGCTTAAACTTGGACCATCCTCTGCAAAAAAGCAATGAACCCTCATGTTTCTGCAGCATCGTTGAAACATCAACATCAACCGAAAATTTGTCCAGAAATAAACTGAGTTGTTAGCAATATAGAAACATAGTAATATAACAACTAGCCTATCATCAAACTTGTAAATAGCTTATGGACATATCCAGGCATTAGTTGAGCTGCAGTTAAACTGGAAGCAGGTTAACTGAAAATACAATAAGGTATGTAGCCTGGGATATCTGGCCTATGTAACAAATAGCCTAGGTCTCAGGATTTCCCTATTAATACATTAAATTTAATGGGAAAAATTAACATTCCTGCTATACTAGCTTCTCAATCTCAACAAAATGCCTATAACCCAGAAAATAAATTTGATACTATAAAAAAATCTTTAATTTTTATAAAAAAAAAATATAGTTGTTTTTTTATTATATAAATAAAAAAAAAATAACAAGTGGTTTATTATATAAAATATCATAAAATTAAATTTTTATAAGGGAGATGGATAATTTAATTTAAAATTTTAATAGTGAACATAAATATAAAGTGCAAATGGGAGATTTCAATACTGACTTCCTTAAAAGTTCAGATTGTCCAGATTTTCTCAATTTAGTAATTTCTTCTTTTCTATATCCACTGATAACTATCCTTACATGAGTTACTGGGAAATCTGCAACACTAATTGACAATATATTTGTGGATGAAAATCTAATTGAATGTTTGAATGCTGGTGTATTAATTATGGATGGATCAGTAGATCACAAGCAGGCAAGCCTATTAAGCTTAGGCTATACAAGCCCAATGGACATTGTGGCTTGATGCAATGCTTCCAATTACTTGATTTTACTTCAAGTCAGGAAATGGAAAATGGGGCTAGGTCAGGAAAATGAAATTTTTAGTAGACTAAAGATAGGCTTTGTAAGTATAGACTAGTCTAGGCCTAGTAATAGCAAAACATATTTTTAGCTCTAATATTTATTAAAGGGGATAAATCAGATAAAGAAAAAAATGAAATATACCATTAGATTTTCTATTTCCTTGTCTATTCCCCCACAAAGCCAGATACACCTTTAGGCTTAACAAAACAGTTTGATTTTTCTTTAAACTAGCTTTATTTGGTAATACACATCAGCTGCTGATGAAGAACTGGGTATATTATCCAAGCACCCCTGGTGTTTGGATAATCACTAACTTTGGACAAGCAACCGAGCATAATTTGATTCAAATAGAGCCTATATTTCCAAGCAAGCTCTTAGTCTTGCATATGTATAGATTTAGATTACCTTGTTGGGATTAGCTCAATTTGATCTCAGAAACTTTTTTATACTGAAAATTAAGCTTAAAGAAAAGTTAGCAAACCCTAGTAGCCTATTTTTTCTTTACAGCACATGTCTGGGATTGAATCTATTTATGTTTGAGTGGTTTTGTATCCTACAAGGCCTATAGGATCATGTGTTTAAGATTGGGCAGTATTTTCTAGAATTAGCCTAGGCTATGCTTAAACTAAATTGTGTATTTGTCATTAGACTTTACTATTAACTATCAATGCATTCAAAACATTCAGCAATCCATATGGCTAAAATATTCAGCCTAATCAAATAGCCTAGGCTAGCCTACTTGTTCAAGAAAATTTGATACTTCCTTTGAGTTCTGCAAATTAGCAAGTTCTGCAAGTTCTGCAAGTTCTGCAGTTCTGCAAATGGAAAACACACACAAAAACAAAAATTATATATGAATTCTACATTCTATAACAATTATTCCAATCCCAATCAGCCTCATACACAACAATCTCAATACACAACTTAGCCTCAAGATTAACACAGAGAAGCCAAGGCTCATAGCAATCCATTAGTTTTCGTAAATGTAAAGCTGCTGGTTGCTGGTTCCGAGACCCTTTTGAATGACACCTAGCCTACCACAACTAATTTCGGCCCATTCTGGTTCGTTGAACATTCTTCTCCTGAGGTGAAGTTAATCAAGCTAGGTGTGGGGTAAATTGTGCATTAATTTCATAATGCTGGATTAACAGTAAGCTTAGCCTACAGGAGATCCAGGCTACACAACTCTAGCCTAGGTTTGTTCAATCCAATCTGAACGATATCCGAATAGACCAAAACAACAAACAGATTAAAGTTGCGTATGATGTGTAGGTTGTGTTGTAAGGAAACTACTGGGCTATCTGTATGGTGATACCTGTCAAAGTTTAAGAGAGAAAAAAAGTACAAACAGACATAAAAAGGACAAGGAGACTTACACGCAAGTGTTTGTGGAAATTTGAAGGTGCATGCAGGTGTCCTTTGAGAACCCTGTTGGGACAGTTCTTGCACCATGCACTCAGTGCGCCATCTTTTTCGATTTTTCCTTTTACAGAAAAATATTTGCCTTGAAGAATAAACGGTAATTGTTGTTTGCCTGCGTCAGCCATTTTTTTTTGTGACACCTTGTTTCTTCTTCTTCTGAAATGCGCTCGACGGAAACGGAAAACCACAGCAATTACGAAACGAAACCAATACGCAGCACAACCATAAAATTAAAAATTTGCAAAAAAAAAAAAAAAAAAAAAATGGAACGGTTCCTCGTAATGTATTTGAAACAGTACTTGACTTTTATTTGCAACTTGAAGTAATAAGTAGCTGCAATTTTTTACTGAAGTACAAGTAATAAGTACTCTGTGGAATTTGTACTTAAGTACAAGTACAAGTACTTGAAAATTTTACTTAAGTAGTACTTGAAGTAAAAGTACTTCAAGTAAGTTACAGCACTGGTTTAGTGTTTTTCATCTTTATTTTTATTAGGCATAGAAGTAAATTTTGCAGCTGATTTTTGTCGTTTTTATATGGTAATTCTGAAAGTAATTCCAAGCAAGGCCTGTTCTCAAATAGCTTTGGCTAACTTTCATTAAAGTTTCAACATATAAAAACTTAAGTATTGACTCCTGGTTACTTGTGCTGTTAGATAATTGTTACTGTTTGTTTCAGATTTGGGGATTTTAAATTTGATTTTTACAATAGCAACAAGTTAGATTTTCATATAATTTTAAAAGTACACCAGTGTAAATGTACAGCTGAAAAAGACAAGGTCTGTTTAATGTTTTTCTTCTTTATTTTTATTAGGCATAGAAGTAAATTCTGCAGCTGATTTTTGTCTTTTTATATGGCTATGTCTGAAAGTAATTCCAAGCAAGACTTGTTCTCAAATAGCTTTGGCTAACTTTCATTAAAGTTTCAACATATAAAAACTTAAGTATTGACTCCTGGTTATTTGTGCTGTTAGACAATTATTACTGTTTGTTTCAGGTTTGGGGATTTTAAATTTGATTTTCACAATAGCAACAAGTTAGCTTTACATATAATTTTAAAAGTACACCAAGTTGAGGATAGTATAATTCTGACTCTAAAATATATAATCTTATAACTTGCCCTTTATGGTATAAGTCTGTCATAGGGAAATGTACAAGCAAGCAATTTGTATACCCATGGCAAGAAATTTAAGCTCATTAATGTCTGGTTTGTATCAGATTTTTTTTTTATACATGCTGTGTTTTAGTAGGGAAAGAGTTCCTGGGTAGTCCCTTTGCAGCAAAAGAGGCCTGGATGAGAAAATTATTGCAGGCAATGACTGAAAAAGTATTGTATTTAACAATTGACCACACTTCTGTTTTCATTGTCAATTTTATTGATAAACCAGCTTTAATAATGGGTCTCAGGTATGATTTGGAAAGTTTGACTACCCATATGTCAAATAAGAAGTTGTGCAAAAAATATTGTTCTATCCCACTTTCTTGGGCTATAATGAAAGAAAGGTTGAGATTGCTTGGACATGTTTCATTGATGAAAATTATAAAGAGCAAAGATTGTGCTTTTTTATCACCCATGGAATGAAACAGAACAAGATGTTCCCCATCAGTAGTAGGCTATACATTTTTAGCAAAATCCTTATAAATGCTTTCTAAGGGGGATTTCGTGTATTAATAAGTAGTTTAATGTATAAAATTAGCTCAGAGTGTGGTTTTTATAAACCATGTGATAGCTCTGAGACTTCTTACCTCTGTTTTCAGTTTCAAGCATCTTCACTGTTTTCTTTTTGATTACTTTTCAAACCAGCTAAATTTCTATTTTTAATGGTAAAAACTCGCTGCATTAATGTCAGATTTTAATTGTCATCATGCCTATATTAGACTGTGGAGTGCTCTGCTGACTGGTAAGATTTGCCACTCTATTGGGACTTCTGGTGTTTAGGGAATTTGGATATTGAAACGATTCAGTGTTACTTAGATGGATGGGGGATTATTATTATTATTGGTATTATTAGGAGGAGGGGTGGACCCACTATCAGTGAGTTCAGGCTCAGGCCTTCATTACATTAAACCCCAAAAACTATGTTCCATTTATGGCTGGAGGGATGGGGCCAATGAAGGATTCAACCTCCCCACCTTTACCATATATCTTGCCATCTGTCAGACTTCTCTTTCCCTTACTATTTCCTCTAGCTTAACAACGATATTATGAAATTTATCAAAACATTATCTAATCCTAGATGGAAATTCTTCTATCAGATGCCTTCTTATTTCCACATTTGCCATCTCACATTTATGGCATAAGGGGGATTCACTCCTCCCTATTTGGGAAAGATGTTTCCCGAAATTTCCAATTCCTATTATGGCTTCTATAACCATTCTCGTCTTAGATCTTTTCAGTCATAGAAAATGTTAAGTCAGGGTGGGTTTGAACTTTGGGAGATATTCCTTGTCAAGCCAGTGTCTAATCCTAGCTAGACATTCTTCTATCAGATGTCTTCTTGTTTCCACAGTGGCCATCTTGCATTTATAGCATAATGGTGATTCACCCCTCCCTATTTGGGAAAGATGTTCCCCAAAAATTCCAATTCCTGTTATGGCTTCTGTAACCGTTCTTGTCTTGGACCTTTTCAGTCATAGAAAATGTTAAGTCAGGGTGGGGTTGAACTTCGGAAGATATTCCTTTGTTTCCTTACATCCTGCCTTCCTATGCCAATTTTGTCCTGCTCTCTCATTGCTCCAACTCCTCACTGCCGCCTCCCAGAAACTCTGAGAAATTGGGACAAATGGGGGATGTTCAATTTGTTCTTTTTTTAATACTTTTTACATGTGTTTATGGATAAAATTATTCTATCTTACTATTTGGTCATGCCTGACTGCCATCATGTGATCAGTATTAAGTGAATCGATCATCTCAGAAGGCTTCTAATGTTCATAATGTAGATGTCTTTTTGCATTATTGTCCAAGAATCTTGAGAATATATCAAGATGGTAACAAAGAATGGTGAAGATGTAACCATTGAATCAGTGGGGATAAACTTATTACTTACAGTACCAACAATCTTCAACAAGAGAAGACTCAGCTGCTATTCATCGCCATCCTTAAAGCGATGACAGATCACGAGTTCATCATTGTCAATTTTGCTTTTACTCGTCAAGTCAGAAACTATAGTTTTCCAAAACAATAAAATGCTACCCTATTCTACAAGCATTGATGAACTTGTGTCCTGTACTGCAAATGAAGTCAATAATATCTAATCTGTTATGTCATATAGAATATGTGTTCCGTCATATAGGCATATATGTTAAGCCATAAATCTGTTACATCTTTATGTCATATAGAATCAAGTTTTATCAATTGTATGGTCGTATGTGAGTTAATGAATGTTTATTTCTTTAGAGCTGAAGGGAGTAGCAAAATTAATCGACCAATGCCTCCTATGGACATTCTTGCTGGGACTAAGAAGTTGCATGCTAAGCAGCATAGTCACAAGTAAGCATTTATAATATAATAACGTTGCTTATTTTATATTGTATTCATTCTTGCAAATCTTCATTTACTGTATTGTAGCACAGTAGATTGATGCTCTGTTTGGCAGTACAGTTTCTGGGACTTGAGCCCAGCTGTGGCAAGTTTGGGTGACGGGTTTGCTACCATTCTTTGCAAAACAGACACGGCATGGCCCCTCTCTCTCTCTCTCTCTCTCTCTCCCTTTTCCTTTCTCTAATGATGACTCTGGTTGAGCTTACAGAATCACGACGTTGACCCCGTTCCAAACCAAGTAATCAGTGATACCAGGACTTGAACCCCTGTTCTTACAAACACAGGTTTGTAAGTCAAGCGTTCTAACCACACAGCTAGTTTAGCTAAAAATAATGTCGAGCCCTGCAGTGGGTCTGAACTCTGGGTCCTGTATTACAAAGCTGAGATCAAACCCACTTCACCACTACAGGACGTATCACAAAAGAAAGTATTTAACCTTTCTGGTTGCTTACTAATGATTTATTATCTTTCAGGGAAGCTCAGAAGCATCGAAAAGTATCTCCCCCTAGGATTTCGCCCACGCATAAAAATGGAGTCATTAAACCACCAAGTACGTCACATGCTAATAGTTCTAGAGGTAGTGTTAAGCCTTCAAAGGTACCTTCAAGTATGCCTGCTCTGGTACTAACTGAGGTTCTGGATTCGCCTGCACCACCAGACGCAAATCAGGTAGTACCTAAAAGCCTATTTCAATACAATATTAGTCAAACTGGCTTGATGGCCAAAATTTGTTTGTCTTATTTTGATATTACTCCTTGTTTTGAGAGGATCCTTAACATGAATCAATAATTAATTAACTATACTTTGATTTTACTGAATTTTTTATTATTCGAGTTTTTTTCTGATTGGCCTATCTGCTCGGTCTTACCCAATGCCTTGTAAACCCGCAAATAGGTTCTGAGAATAGTCTTATTAACTTTATATGAAAAACTGAGACAATTGTCAAATTGTGTTTTAATTTATTAAAACACAGGTGCTAGTGTAGGGTGGGTGCTAGTGTATAGGTAGGTGGTTCAGATTCGTTAGTGTATTGAGTCACCTGAAGTTAAGACACTGGCAAACACTCTTAAGCCATCTCATTCAGTTTATAGCTTCTACTTGGTCTGTTGGCCAGCTAATAAAGAAAAATCCCTATCCCAGCTTCAACCGGAGTTGCCAAATAAGTTTCAAGACTTGACATCATGGTAATATTTGATGACAAATAATGTTTTTCATAAAACAACACTTTCTTTAGTTATGCCACAAATGATTCACTTGTAAAAAGGCTATGAATCAGAGACTTTGTTTACTTTATTGGCTAATAATTTCATGCAAAAGAACCAGTATTCTTTTCAAGTTCTTTTTAATGTCTAAAAGTTTGACGTATACATTAACGTTTGAATAAAACCTGTATCAAAATACAAGCCCCTCTCGGGGCTCGGTGAGCAGCCTGTCCCAAGCCAGGAAAGGAGGAGGGTTAGGTGATAGGCTAATCTCCTATCCCTGTAAAAATTTTAGATGATTTTCGAAATGACAACGAAAAGCCTCAGACATAATTTAATTTCTCTGGTAACGACTACTGACCGTCCCCAGACTCGGTTTTTGACAGCGAGTGAACCTTTTCGTCTTGCTTTTTGGAATGTCAGGGCTGTTAATCCTGACACACAACCAGGTCGTCTAGAGGGCGTGATTAGAATTCTTCAATCATATAAGATTGAAATAGCAGCTATTTCTGAAGCCAGGCTGACAGGCTCTGGTTCAATATATGTTGACAACTATGTAGTCGTCTTCTCAGGTAAAGAGAAGAGACGCGAAGCCGGAGTTGCCCTAGTTGTCAGTAAACAAGCAAAACAGTCGATGTTGGGATTTGTACCTATGAATGAGCGAATTCTTAAGGCTCGCTTTGAAAGCTCCCAGTCTAGACTTGCTGTTGTTGCAGCCTATGCCCCCACAAACAATACTGCTGGGGACACCAAAGACAGTTTCTATAGTGATGTGAACGACATACTCAATACAGTACCTGAGCACGATGTATTAGTTGTGTGCTGCGACTTTAATGCCAAAGTTGGTAGTGATAATACTTTTGCGCCTGATGTGCTAGGCCGCCATGACCTGGGTGTTATCAATGATAATGGATTGCGTCTGGTTGATATGTGTGCCAGCCATTGCCTGATAGTAGGTGGATCATGGTTCCCCCACCGTGAAGGACACAAATATACTTGGACTTAACCTGATGGTGTTACAAGAAGCCAGATTGACTACATATTAGTGAAAAAGCGTCATAGACGATTGCTGGAGGAAGTGCGAACTTACCGTGGTGCAGATTCATATTCTGACTACCAACTGGTGATTGCCAGTTTCAAACTTAAGCTGAAGACCGTGAAGAAATCTAAAAACCCTATCAAGTTTTTTGACGTCCGGAAGCTCCAGGACAAGAGTCTTCGACAAGCGTACTGTATAAATCTTCTTAATGGGTTTGCAAGTCTTTCGACTTAGACACAACTGCAACAGTAAACAAGAGATAGGAGTCTATTGTACAATGTGTGCGGGGTGCCCCCGAAGAAAACATCGGGTATGCAAAAAAGAAAAGTGAGCAGTGGATCAGCGACAAATCTTGGAAACTTATGAATGACCGAAAAGAAGCCAAAATTATGTTGGAATCATGCGAGAGTGAGTTCACTGTCGAGTACAAAGATTTTCGGAATCTAAATATAAGGAAGCCCACAAGGCCGTAAAGCAGTCTACCAGAGCTGACAAACGGCTCTTTCTTGAGACAAAGGCGGCTGAAGCAGAGGCAGCCGCCAGCAAGGGTGACAGTCGGACAGTCTGTAATATCACAAAGGAAATAACTGGAGATTTCAGAAAGCCGGCACCTGCAATTGATAGTAAGGCTGGGCAACCTCCTACAAAAAAGGAAGACACCGATAAGAGATGGAAGGAATACCTCAATGAGGTACTAAAACTTTCCACTGCCTACAAACCCTGTATCCCCTCCGGCTGAGCTACCGTTCCTCCAACTTGACGTGAGCGAAGAACCTATAAGCCTACTTGAAGTCATGACAGTATTGCATAAGCTGAAGAATGGCAAAGCTGCAGGAGTTAACGGCTTACAGCCTAAAGTCTTGAAGTATGGAGCTGAAGTCATTGCCGAGCCCCTTCACAAGGCTATTTCTCAGATTTGGGAAACTAAAAATATTTTCCATCGATGGAAAGGAAGGGGTTATTGTCAAGGTCTTTAAAAACGGAAAGAAATGCAACGATAATAAAGGGCGAGGCATCACTTTGCAGTCGGTAGGTAGTAAAACTTTCTGATCAGTACTACTGAACTGTATTCAGTCAAAAGTCGACGCAATACTAAGAGATGAGGATATTCAGTTTGAGGGTAGTCGTAGAAGAAGCAAATGAATGGCAGACTGAACTTATTTTTGGCTTCATTGACTTTTTGAAAGCGTTTGAATCGGTCCACAGAGACTCACTATGGAAAATACTTTGGTATTATGGATTCCCTGACAAGATTATTTGTATGATTGTCAGGCTATACGAGGATCAGTTATGTGCTCTACGGACTGATGATGGGGACCCTACCAAATGGTTCAGTGTAAAGTCTGGTGTCCGCCAAGGATGTATCCTCTCCCCAGTTTTATTTGCTACTCTCATTGACTATGAACTTCGAATATGTAATTTCAGAGGTGGAATCCATTTGAACCTAACCCGCACATTCTGTGACGGCGATTTTGTTGATGATATAACCCTCCTATCTCATTTAAGAGAGGAGCTACAAAATAATATCGCTGTACGCTCCAGTATGGCCGGGTGAGTTGGTCTGTCAATCAGTACACAGAAAACAAAAGTCATGCAAAACAGCGTCAATACCCTACCTGTCCCACTGCTTAAAATCAGATCTGATGTACTGGAAGAAGTTAAAGAGTTCAAATACCTTGGTAGTGTCATTAAATGTGATGGTGGCCCTGAGTGGGAAATTACCAAACGCATTGCACGCACAAGAAACGCCGTTAATAAACTAAAATATGTTTGGAGGAAGCCAGTATACTCCCTAAAGCTCCGGCATCTCAACAATGACCTCCTGTCCGCATTAATGTACGGCTGCGAATCTTCGGCGTTGACTCAGTAGCTGGAAATGAGAATCCAGGGTAGTGAAAACATCTGTGTTCGGCGCATCCTTCGTATCCAGTGGACTGATAAGCTCACTAACGCCTCTGTACGTGAAAAGACAAAGCAGTCGCTCGTGATCGATAGAATTGTGACTAACCGATGGCGATATTGGGGTCACATGGTGCGGATGGGTGAGGGACTGAGGGCCGCCTACCCCACGATGTGTGGTGTTGGGTTCCTTCTGGCATCAGAAGACGTGGGCGACAGAAGAAAACACTAGGAAAGGGCCTTGAGAAGGATGTTGCGCTTTCGAGATCGTCGCTCGAAGAACTTTGGCCAAAAGCACACAGCCTGCGTGGGAAGACCTAAGTCTAAGTAAGCAAGTATAAAAAATAAACCAATGAAATTGAAGTACAGTCTGTAATCCGGAAGTATATGATAGTAATTGTTCTTTCCCTCATCGATTCAAGTGCCTTCAATTTTTCTTCTGAATTTGTGATTCTTTTTTCGATCACTTTTGAATGTTCAATTACTTCCAAATTTTTCAGTATATGCACTTCTGACGACTGTGCTATAGCACAACATCAACATTTTTCAACGTGTATACTCCTCTTCCCAGCCCTCTTAATATTTTTCATAAGTTGTCTGCATTCCCACCACTTCTGAAATTCAAGTTTTATCAGTATATGTATTTCCAATGACAGTGCAATAGTATAACATTAAAATTCCCACCTCCTGTATGCTCTCCTTCCTAGCCTTCGTAATATTCTTCATAATTTGTCTACTTTTTGACCACTTCCAAACGTTCAATAACTTGCTTAGTTTATTAGAGTATGCGCTTCCGATGATAGTACAATAACAAAAGATTAAAATTCTTCCTTTCTTGTATACTCTTGATCCCAGTCCTTCTTAGGATTAAAAAATCTGTTTTTTTTTTAAAATTAACGTAAGGAGCTTAACTTAAAAAGGGCACTAGAGCTTCTAATTTCCGTTCGAATGAGCTCTCTGCCAATATTGTAGCTTTTATTTGATGAGATCACTCCTGGTAAAAATAAAAACAAACAAAAATAAATAAACTCGCATCCGTGATCTTTCTTCTGGCAAAAAATACAAGATTCCACTTTTTGTAGATGGGAGCTTGAAACCTACTGACGCTGAATTTGATGGTGTAATTTTCATTAAGACTAATTGTCTTTTCGGGAATGTTCGGTACCACGAACTGTTTGGTTTTTCACAAATCGTTTGCTGCCTAAAATTAGATACCCCTGAAGGCTGGAAGCCTTTGGCATAAGCAGGAGAAGTTCGAAGCGCATGACTATATGTGTTTTGCCGCTAGATTTAGATATAGTGTCAAATTTAATGATCCATAAATTCAGAACAACAAAAAGTGTAAAAAAAAAATCTTATGCAAGGCTTGATAACGCAATCGTTAGAACTAGACCCCGGCGCCGCGCCGACGGATCGACCTAACGCCGCCGACGAGAGGCCCGGTCAAACGCCGCCGAAGTGTCGTACCGCCGCCAGCGTGCCGCAGGCACGCCGCCGCCGGCAGAAACGGCGGCGTTCGGTCGACTTCAAATTAATTTTGCGGCAATTCAACCGCAAAGTCGGAGCCTTTTCTTCTCGTGTGGTTTAGTATTTCGATTTGCCTGATTAGAAATCAAGCAGGGCTTACATTATTCCCGAATTTTCGGGTATTTTACCAAAAATCTATGCGTCACCCCGAAACAAAATTTGGTTCCCCGAATCCCCGAAAATCACGCAATCACGGTGCCACCCCTAGTAATTTATCACCAGTGACTTTCCCTGCCAAATATTACTTTGCATACCATAATTCTTCACTACTCTCTTGTTCATTAATTTTCGTCTCTTTTGTTACTTTGCATAAGAACCAGACGGATGCAATATGCAATTGCAAATATTGTAATATACACAGTTCTTCATATGTTGACAAAAAAAGAATCGTCTTTATGAAATGAGTTTAAGCCATTTCAAATGCAGTTTCCTAATCGCTATTTCTTACATCATTCGTTGTCAAGAATTATATTTTCAAGTTGAATAGAGTTATAGAACATATTCACTACTATATAGCTTCAGCCTTAAGTTCGATTTTGAAATTGACAGCCGTCACATTGTTTCTACAGTTGAGTTGTAAATTTGCAGATTTTTTTTTGCTGTTTTAATATAAGATTTTCATAATGTTTAATACTCAATTGTTGAGCCCTGACAGAGAATACAATCTTCTTTCTGACACATTTTTACCCCCCCCCCCCCTCCAAAAAAAACCTTCTATTGTGACAAAATTTTGCTATAGACTAAGCTATGTACAAGGTTTGGGAATTAAAGATTGAACCGGAAGTTACTTCAAAAATATGCTTCATAAATAAATTGTAAATTATTGCCTATAGGGGGGGATAGGGGGCTATCATTTTTAAATGATAATACCTCATTTTTTTTATTGAAAGCAGGTATGCCAAAAAGATAATTATTTTTTTTTCATTTAAAGTGGAGACAGAAGAAAATGATATCAAATACCCTGGTAAACCATTGAAATATTTTGATAGACCCAGGGCCCCCCATTGGGATTTGTTTATTGTCTTGGGTATTTTGTGATTTCTCATAGGCTACTGGCCTAATTTGGCTTTTGTGTGTGCTCCCTTTTAATTAGATTCTTTAGATCTTATTGAATACCACGGCGAATCTATGACTCAGTTTTTCAGTAATTTGAGGTATATCTGAAATTTTGACATTTTTGTTTTTGTCTGTGTACCCCTTTACTCATACCCTCAATTTTTTTTCAATGAACACTAAGCTGTTTAACGTTATTTTGCTTGTTTGTTTGAACCATATAGTGACCTAGTTATATATTAAGTAAATTATTTTTCGAATGAAAGCTGAGACGGTATCCTATCAAGATGGTATCCAGAGGGGGGGGGGTAGGGAGGTATTACATTTAAATGATAATATCCCGAATTTTTTTTTATTGAAAGCAGTGATCCCAAAAAGTTAATTTTTTTTTATTTAAAGCAGAAACGGCATCCTATCAAGGTGGTATCCGGGGGGGGGGGGGTTAGTGAGCTATCATATTTAAATGATAATACCTCGATTTTTTGAAAGCAGAGGTGCCAAAAAGTTAATTATTTTTTTTTATTTAAAGCAGAGACGGTATCCTATCAAGATTGTATCCAGAGGGGGGGGGGGGCATAGGGGGTTTCTATATTTCATTGATGGTACCTTGATTTTTTTATTGAAAGCATGGATGCCAAAAAGTTGAAAAGTTGACAAAAATTAACAAAGATTTTCGTGAGTTATACTTGATACAGCACTTGCATGGTTTTGTCGTCAAAAGGGAAAGGGACATATGCGTCCAACCTGTTTTTTATTCTTATTGATGAAACGGGTTTACTTTGAAAACATTCATTCATAAGTACCAGGCAGATTCACACTAAAACGAATTGGTGTGACGAGAGCGATATCGACATCCCCACCTAACGTTGTGCTCGAGTGACAATGGCAACCTTTGTCCAGTGCCCAAGTTACATTAAAAGGCCAGGTCATAATAAAAGCTTTCAACTTGGGAGGTTCAAGGAGGAGTCTTTGACAGTCTTATGACCTCAAGGTACTAGATGTTGCAACGTTCAGTGGTTTAAAAAAGTCGATCACCCCACAAATGATGATCAAAAATATACACAAATATAGCAAATGTAACATTCTGAATATTATATCACTCTTTTCAAATCTTTGTTAAAAAGCAAAAAAGGCTAAAGACTCCTAGTCACGCTTAAAAGATATTTTAAGAAGAAACTCTGGAGATTTCCATGGAAATGACCATAGCAGAAGCTTTGAGCCTGGGTGGGGATCAAAGAGGAGTCTTTGAGTATTTTGACCACATGTGACTTATTGTTGCGACTTTCTTAAATTTGGTAATTTTTGTGAGCATTTGGAAATCAAAGCTTAAACTCAATAGCTGATACTAAGTGTCCTAACATTTTGCTTCGATTAAAAGTGACGAACTAGGATGAAAATCCCAACATCTTCCTGGAGCTACTTCAGTTTGCATATTATTTCATGTAATTACATTTAATACGGATGAGCTTTTCATTTTTTACCTAAGAAAATAGATGGCACTTCATTTTTCTTCATACCGAATAAACCATTAAGTGTTTTTCGTTTCATTGTAATTGAAATGTTCTCATGTGAAGTTTTCATCATGTATTTTTCAATTTGATAAATTTACTCCTTTTAGATGCAGTTTATAATTTGATTGATGTTAGGTATTTATCTGTTTATAATTTGGAATGAATCACCAAAAGAAAAAATGAATAATATCCAAAAGAGCATCCAAAACCAATAAAAAAGCAGCAGTTCAGCCTTAGCCTACATGACATATATTCTATAAAGAAGCCAAAAAAACTTTAAAATGCATTTTTTTTTTAAATAGTTATTAAAAACCAGTTTCTAATACAAGAAGGCTTTTTAGGAATCCAAAAGAGCAAAAAAAAAACAATCAACATCAAATTCGCCCATTTTAACTGTTCTAATGGAGATGAAGCAGATAAATGCAAAAGTCATTTTAAACAAACTCAGCTTTTAAGTTCAAACTTATATATTCAAAGTTGTTACCCAGATAACTGACGAATTTTGTGATAATTTATTTGAAGTTTTGTATGCAGTAATGCTCGATGAAAAAAACTACTAATTTTGATAATTATTTATGTTAAGTATTGTGCAAGGGTTCTGAAACGTCACAGCCATTTCGTTTCTACCAGATTTCTACTTCTCTTGATGAATAACGAAGAAGACCAGTTTCCAGCCAGCGACTTGTGAATTTTGAACTCATGAATAGGCTCGAATCTGTTGTAAATTTAAGCTGTGATTTGATAACGACTTATTAAAACTAATATGTTTGGGGTCAACATTGAGGGCGCCGGCGGCGCGCCACCGACATCGTATCAGCGGCGCGGCGCGATACGCGATTTTTGGCCCCGCCGCCGCCGGTCTTCCCTCATCGGTATGGCGCCGGGGTCTAGTTAGAACACTTCCCTGTGGCCGTAGTAACTTTAGTTCGAGTCTTCGGCACGACAAATTCTCGTCTTGGAGAAAAAAAAAATAATAAACATGAAAAAATCAATAAATGCATTTACAAAATCAACTGAAAAGAAGAAAATAATTAATTTTTTTTCGAAAATTTATGAATATAAATGAAAACGAGGAACGGATTTGGCTATGCATAATGTGATCTTGTTTTTTAACTCGTTTTCCTCAACTCACCAATCTTTTTTTATCAATCAATAGTAAACAGTTTATAAAGACTGGAAAATGAATCCTATTTTAACAAATTAAATTAATATACTACATTTTTCCATTTCTTGGTCTCTAGAGGCATAAAATACTGAAAAAGGGGCGAAAAAATATATATATATAAAAAAAAAATAGGTTTTATGATATAAAATTTATTAGTCCATAATAAAGTGCAATGGAAAAAGTAAACTCTCAAGTGAAAATGGCCAAGCGACTTCTCGCTGTGAAGTGTGGTTAATATGTTTGATAATAAAAAAAAACGTTGCTTGTCTTCCTAGTTTTCTTTCGGAAGAAATTAGACTCTTTTGAATGCTTTTTTAGAGAAGATTAGAATAAACAGGAAATTTTAGTAATTGAAACAGAAATATTTTTGAGCTAGAAAGGCTACATAATTTTGTTGTCAAATAGACAGATCAACCAGAATTTGCAATGCTGTACTGTCTTTTTGAATGACACACTTTACCATATTTTGTTAAAATTATGTTAAATTGGTTTTTAAAGCTGAAGTTGTTTGTTATCTTTCATTAAGCAACTTAACCTATAAATTTAGGCTTATAATAATAATTTTTTAACTTCATAAGGATTATGTTAAATTGATAAAGTTTAGGTTCTGGCTGGTTTCGGGAGTCCCATTATAAGGCGATAAACATTAGGGCTGAAGTTTAATAATTATTGTCATAGGCTCAATAATAGTAATGAAATTTTGTACCATTAAAGATTTTGTACTTTTATTGAATTAATAATTATAAAATGTTAACATTTCTGAATAAAATATAATTATGGTAGACATCGTAAATTATTTATCTCACCTCGGTTTCGATTCTGCGTTGAAAAAAAAAACACATTCACCTGACTGGTTAAATTCTGTTTAAAAAATAATCTGAAAATAAATCTCATGTTGTTTTTTAGATAAGTATTTAAAGAGTTTTGGTTTTAAGAAAATTCTCGTGAGAGGCTTTGGATAGTTTCATTTCCAGAATTTTGGTTCCAGATTAAAGTGCTATTAGTGTTCTTGTTAAGATAAGTATGTGAGAAAATCATAAACAGCGTTCATCACAAAGATATTGCGTAACTCATAAGAGTGAAAACTGGCGCTAGTGCCAAAAAAAAACAAAAAACTATCAACGTCATCTAGCGTTCGGCAACACTTATTGTTTATTTCAGTGTAATAATACCAATAATTAATTTACTTAATGTAATCGGTAAAATTAGGGTATTAATAAATGTCTGATCTCAGTTCCTTACAAAAAAAATGATTACAGAATTTGAAAACAATGTCGTGTCGTCACACGCTAGATGGTGTTAATTTCTGTCAAGACTAGTGCCAGCTTCCCCTCTAGTAAGATACTCTTTGGCCCATCATTCATAGAGCAATATTGCTTGGTCATTTTTAGTTGATAAAATGTACCATATTCTATATGAACCTGACCTTAATTCTGAGAAGAGAAGATGGTAAATTGTGTCTAGTAAAAAGAACTGAGCGATATGACCATATGAATTCTGGCGGCCTTGTACGGTTGAAAGCAGGATTCTCGGGCTGCGAAATCTATAAAAAATTATTTTTTTACGTGTTTATCCTAAAAATAATTATAATAGCACTTTATAAGATTTTATTTATTTTACACAAGGTTTTTCCTGCTGTTAAAATGAATTTCTTAATTCTTATCCGAAATCAAATACTTATACGCATAGATTTTATTTTTTTCGTCAGACGAAGTGAAATTCCTTTTCAGTGCAGCATTTCGTTGCAGCGTGTTAATGCTGCTTCTATTTGTCACTATTGAGCTCATCAGCATCCGTGAAGTCTCTGCAGCTTTTTGGAGAAATAATGGTACATTTTTTTTTTACCAGTTGTACAGCAGAAGCTAAACAAAGATTTAATACCAGTGACGTCAAACATGTGACTCATAGACCTTGTGCGTTCTCTAGAGCATTTAGATTTGGTCTGTGATCTTTATCGACGGTATATAGTTCTATAGATTTTTAGACCAAATAAATTAAAATCTAAGTGCTTGTTTGTCATCTTTCAGCATAATTGTTGTTATTTTTATAAGGTCATTAAGAAAGTAAAAGATTTGAATTTTCAGAATTTACCTCAGTGTGTTGTCAAACATGTGCCTCTTGTTTTATACATTTTTCAGCCAAATAAACTTAATTTTGAGTTTCCATAAATTTGAATTCTGTGTTTGAATTGATTCGAATTTCCAGAATTCAGCTATTTGGGTAACAAAATAACCATTTTGTAAACTAGAAGCTAAACAAAGAGTTAATGCTAGTGTTGTCAAACATGTTACTCATGGACCTTTTGTATAGATTTTTCAGCCAAATAAATTTGAATTTCCATAAATATGATTTTTTGAATTTGAATTTCCAGAATTCCGCTCAGTCTGTTGGTTTGATGTTAACGGATTCATCTAGTGACTCGGGCAGCAGTTCATCCAGTGAATCAAGTGATAGTGAAGATCCAGACATGGAACCTGTTCCAGAAGCTTTGCCGCCAACCAGTCAAACTGGAATTCTACGGACAAGTCCTGTTAAAAGTCACCAGACACCTCCTCTTGGTGAGTTTGTGTTCGTGTAATATGAAGGAAAACCCCGGAAGAAGGGTTTCTAGAGTAGATTGGTATCTACATTTTTCTTTATGGATATTGAAAAGGACAAATTAGAGCGATTTACCCCCTTCCCTCTTCAAAGTATAAAAAAACGGGGGGGGGTGGGGTTCTATGCATAGGTGCAGATGAAACCTTATTTAAAACTGATTTTTAAAGTTCTCCCAAAATTAAAAGTCATTTCGACTAAGAGTAGGGGAAGGGCAATTATTTTCAACGAAAAAGAATTGAATTTTTATTTTTTCCAAAAATTGCTATTTTCTGGGTTAGAATATTCCAGACAGTAACGTGCTTTTAAGCATACCAAAATGCTTGTTTGGCTTGAATGGCCTACAATTTTTTGGTTTGAACTTTTTTTTAGTCTAATACTCTGTCAGTGTAAGAAGTATGGGGCTGAGGGGGCTGCAACATCTCATCTAAGATAACTTTGTTTTGTTTTAAATCTTTAAGTAGCTGTTTATTTAGCTTAGCATATTCGTTGTCTTCTAATATGCGTTTAGTAAAGCATAAAGAGGGGGGAGGGCTCATAATTGAGGCGATTTGTTTTGTTTTTATGGTTTTATTTTTGCATAAATGAACAGTAATTTGTTGATTATTAGAGTTGATTGAATAAGTTATTTTCTGAAATAAATTCTTTCCAAAGCAGATTTTATGCATCATGAAATTGTATTTAAAGAGATGGGGTTTTTCTGCTCACAAATCCGACTTTTGACCCCTTTGGGATTTAAATGGGGAAATCGAAGTCAAAATATTTGTTTGATTGAGCAATCTTTAAATTTTTCACAGGGAATATTTTGATGCAAAAACTCCTGAGCCCGAAACTACTTGTAAGTTTCTGTGACCATCCTTAAAATGACAGAAACCACCGTTTCTCGACTCTCAAATAGGCACCCCCACCCCTCTTTCTTATTTCCAAAGCTATGTAAATGCTCTTGTATTAATCCCTTTTGATTGGTACCATCCAAATATGATAAGTTGTACATATTCGGAATCAGCATCAAAAGTAGAAAACTTACAGTTGATAACCTTCTTTTTCTTATGAAAATATTGTTTTCTGTCTTATTCTTTTATCATTTATGCTCGTCATTTTTTTGTTTCTGTAGACGGCTTTCAAATGAATTAAATTAGCATATATTGCCATGAATAGTTTGACTAATCTTGTCTTACTTTCTCAGCACCCAAGATCCAACGAGGCCTTGGCGGTACAAGTGGAAATTTGGGAACACACAAAGGCAAAAATGCTAGCTTGTCTTCAAGTTTGTTGAGTGATGATTTACACCTTTCAGAATCTGGTTCAGACTCAGATTAGCTTTTGTTTAATATTATGTTTTGTTTTTTATGCTTATTTTAACCATGGTGTTGAGTAAAGTCTATATTTGTTTAAATTTGTTCGTTATCTATCGTTTTAAAACATAAGTAGTCAGGGATATTTTATATTGTCGTTTGAGTTTTAAACGTTTTGAAACTGGTTCATTATCCTAACATCCTTAGAAGATAGACCCAATCTACTCAGAAAAATCAAGAGATTTATTCCATCAGCCAACTGTTTTTGAGTGTCTGGCAATTTTTCTTTTTAAAAATCATCTAGACCTGCATTTGACGGTTTCGACAAGGAAAATTTTACATTTAAATATATATAGGTAAAATTCGCTTGGAAATTGAAAGGTGCCCTCTTTAATAGTCAAAAGTGATTGGAGGGCTACCCCCCCCCCCTCACGCCCATCATTTCCCCAAACACTTCTTATCGAAATTTCGAAATAGTTACTTTGTTTGACGTAGTTTAAAATTCAAGAAATTATGTCTTTGAGGATGACAAACAGCCCCCAGGACAAGGGTTGTAAGTTATGCCATTGGGGCATATAAGGATTTTATTGAGCTTTGTCGGAGAAACTACAAAAAGGGCTCATACGATTGAAAATTTAAAAGGCTAGTACCCATTTTTATAGTCCAAAGTGATTGGAGGGCAACTAACCCCTCTCTCACGCCCATCGTTTCCCCAAACACATCCAATCAAAATTTTGGGATAGCCATTTTGTTCAAAGTAGTTGAAAATTCTGGAAATTAAATCTTTGAGGACGACATTTTATTAAATAGAGGGAAAATAAAATACATTTTTTTTCAACTTGTTGACTCAGGAAGCGGTTCCTTGGTTGAGGAGCGGAGGCCATGAGGAGCATAAGCAGAAGAGCTTGGATGAGCAGTAAATTCGTTTAGCGAGGGATGAGTAAAAATGATAATAGATTCAAAAATGTAAAGGGTTCAATTTCTTTTAAAATGTGAAAAGGAAAAAAAAGAGCATAAACAACAATTTTACTGAGAATTAAATGAACTTAAAAGTTGAGAACCCTTGATTTTAAAATTAAAGTTTTAAATTACAAGAAGGCTGATCTGTTGCAACGACTTAGTATGTAAAAATGAATGCCATTACACACAAAGACGGCAACAGATACAAGCTTACACAGAAGTTTTCTAAATTTACTGCTCGGCTAAATTTTCAACCTAGAAAAAAATACGTAAATCAACTTGAGATAAAAGAAATCAGAAAAAACAACAACAACAAAAGAACGGCACTAAAACTTAAAACCGACCCCAGATATAAAGGACTAATATTTGGTCCTCTATGAAGTTTGGGCGTTAAAATATCCAAATGGACGACTTTCTTACTCGAACCTAAAAGTAAGGAGAAAGGTAAGGGTGAACTTGTAAGGGGAAGCTCAGATTCGTTTTAGGATTTATTTGTTCATCTATATAGGTAATTCTGATGGTGGTTCAGGTGAACAAACAAGAGGTTCACGTGAGTTCCGATTGGCACGACAAAAAAACAGAGGGTCACAGTTCGCAACGAGTTTTTTTTCTTCAATTTTTTTATCTTGTTTAGATACTGAACAACTAAAACGCTGGCTTGATTTCACCTTTCAACACTATTACTGCTACTACTACTATTAATTACTCACTGCATCAGCAAGCCGCTTGAGGCCAAAACAGCTACGCACACTTCTCTATCCCAATCCCGTCAAAGCCTCTCTCTTTACAACTCCCGGGATTTTCTAACTTCTCTTAAAACTTTCCTTACGGCCTCCCTCTATTCTATTCAAGGACGCCCAGCATTTCGTTTCATCCTAGATGATAGGCTGACAAACTTTTCTAAACATTTAATATCTTTGCCGCACCCACCGTCATTACTAATAATAAAATCTAAAAAAAAAAACAAAAAAAAACATCCACTGAAAGAAATTGAAACATTAAAACTTAAAACATGCAGACACTGCACTGCAGACAATGCAGATGCAATGCACGGACCTCATTGGTCCGAACGCAAATTTTTTTTTTTTTTTTAGTATTTGCCCTTATTAATCATGACATTGTCTGTTCTTATCTTTACTATTCTGTTTTTTTTTTGTTCTTAGCTGTAAATTCTATTCTTATATTATTTTTTCTTTGGTACTGGGTAATCATGTTACCTTAATCATATAAATTCTTTTTCTAATATTTCTCACTTAAATTTTTTTTTTTTTTTGTGGCTTAACATTGTTTTGATAGAATACATAAAATAATTAAAAAAAAATTCTCGGTGCTAAAGACTATATACCCATACAGAGAATGATAAAGATGTTTTCTTTTTCACCACCTGTTATTTATTAAAAAGTGTTGTTCATTCATCTTATGAAGGTTACTACACTTGAGTTTGACGAAGGGCCAGGTCCTATCGCTTGAACTTCTATTCTTTCTTTTTCGGCTGCCCGTTGCTCCACTAAATCTTGTTTCTTGTGAGCTTTAATGGCAGACATCACATTCTAAAATATACACACATACACATATAGTGATACACATACACAAATAAAAAACCACACACTCAGATAAAGCATACATAGATAATGTTAGATCGGATACTACTACTGTTGCTAATGTTTATTAACAATACGTCTCATCATACAGTACCGATTACTGAGTAGGCTATACTATACCACTTATGCCCGTGCCACATTATTGTCACACTTGTCGATAAAACCAAAATTACGCCCGACTACAGCGCCAATTACGTTCGTCGTTCGTAATTTCTCGAGTTGAACATTGTTCAACTTTAAAACATAAATTTCTTGACTGACCAATCAGAGGCACGGTTTAAGGCATAATTTTTTTAAACTAGAAAAGATTGAAGCTTAAAACAGCGGTTTTTCCATCTGGGAGAGGAATCTGACAAAAATTAAGAAGACTTATTATTAGTAGAGAACAGTTGGACACAAATTACTGTTGGTGCAAACTCTATAAACTAATTTCTTGCAATTTTAATTTTTTGCTTTTTAAATATAAGTTTGACGCTAAAATCAAGAAAATTGCCTAGTCATTCATAATATTTGGCTTTCTTTATCGATAGATGTGACTATGATGTGGCACGGGCATTACAGTCATTACAAAGTATCACATATCACAGTATCAACAAGAAATGTGGATGAACCTGTGGAATCTGCAAAAAAAATTTTTTTTTTATTATGTGGCTTCAAACCAAGGGACAGGGGGCACTAGCCCAGGGCACAGAAATTTTAGGGGCGCAAAATTTCAAATAGACAATCAAACAGATGTAATTTTAAAAAAAAAATACAATAATTTTTGGGAAGTTTATCTTTATTAAATAAAGTAGAGGGCACAGTTAATAAATGAAAGTAATTAATAAATTATTAATGCTTAAAACGAAAAAAAAAAATCAAGCTTAAATATAGAAAAAATAGTTTGTAATTAATGTGTAAATGTAATTTAAGACGAACAGAAATTAAACATACAATCAATGGAAATATACATAAAAGAGCCATTGGTGTAAATCAATTAATAAATCTTAAATTAAGATGCCTAATAATATGCCTAAATAATAATTAATAAGATGCCTGGCGGACTTGAAATTAGATGACTGGCATAAGTAAAATTCCAAGGTTATCCGAAATGGCCCGTTCGAATCGTGGACATAGTACAAAGGAAGAACGGAACACATTTTGTCGTTTTTTGTGACGGCCCGCACAATATTATAACGGTTCAACAATCTCAGCTCGAATCATACCAAGAAAACTTCGGCGAAGCTGTTAAGAAAATAACCAAAGGAGTAGCAAATGCATTCAGTGAAGTTGCTACTTTTCCAGATATCCACTAAGAAAACTTAAAACTTGGATCGGGCTCCTCTTGCTTCCGTCGTGGATAGCGCATAAAAAGAACTAAAACATCTCCGAAGTGGTTTGCGCAAAGGTCCGTGATAACATGAGCACGGTTCTTCCTTCGGGGCTCAACTGTGCTGTTGAAGAAGACTTTAATCTAAGCTTTTCAATAAAGCAAGGTTCATGAGATCAAAAAAAACTTACTGGTTAACATCATTTTTCCCCGCAAACAAGAAGTCGTCCCATGTTAGTCTCATCTTTGGTGAAATGTCTGGGTCTACCACGATCTTGTTTTCAATTTTGACATTACAACACAAGGCAGATAAGAAAGCTGCCCTAACCAATCATTCAAGCTCAGCGCCCGTAAAGTTTCTAGTAAGTGATGCAAGTCCTAGAACGAATTAAGATAATAGATTAAAAAAAGCTTTTTTATATGGGTAATACATGTCACATTCGATACAATCTGTATAGCCGGAGACGAAGTTTTTCCAGGTGCTGATACAAGCAGGCGTAATTAAATGCAAAAATGTACCCAGATATTAAATATTATATATAATACCCCATTATGATTATATTTGAATATTTATTATTGATTTAATTATCCGACTTTTATTTGATTTATTTATTTAATTTATATGATGAAAATTATTGTTTATCCATTATATCTAACAGATGCTAAAAAAATGAGGACTGAATCTACGACAGTGACATTCTTTCTACCATATGTTTCTACCAAAATATTGTTGTACACTGTTGTATGCCAAGGAAGTGGTATAAACAAATTTTTTGATAGTTTAGCTCCAATTGAATGAGTTTTTAATTATGCCAAATATTGCCGCAATTATGGTGGCAAGTAAGATTAGGGGTTGATTTGGTGTGGAATTAGGAGTTAAGTGAAATTTATTCACAATTTAAGCTATGTGCTTTTTTTTCCAAACCTTTTCTCATACCACAGAATCTCAAAACCTCCAAAAAATATCTTACATATGTGAATCAAACTACCTGTCTAACCTAAGTCAAGGGGAGCTTAAGTTGTTATTTAACACCAGGCTCCCCCAAAACTCTTTGATAATAATTTGAGACAGAAATTGATCCTAGGAAAACAAAAAAATCAAATATGTATTGTGCTCCTCCTTAGTACAAATGCACTTAAACCGTCCCCCAAGTCTTGAAGCATTGCCGTACAAAAGTCAAACAGCAGATTTTCCTTTGGAGGTTAGGGGTTGAGATAAAGCTTTTTAAAGGTCCTTTAAAAACTAGATTTCCCATTCTTTTCCATGTTCTTTACAGCAATTTGGAACAACAGGACAGTTTACCAAAGAAATTTCCTAAATCTAAAAGAATACATAAGGAGTAGGCGTTCTTTACGATTCTGGAGCGAGAAGCAACGCCACTTTTTTCAATTAGTTTGAGCAAAAAAATATATATTCATATGCTTACTTGCACGGGGGTGGGGGGGGTCCCAAACAATAATATTTGGCTAAAAGATTAAAAATTAAAAAAATAAAGTTTGGCACCATTTTGTGCTAAAAAAAAACTATTTTTAGCTCAAATTGGGCCATAACACCATTCTAACCCAGAAAAAGTTTCCAGGGTTATGTTCCCAAATGATTGTTGGTTTCGTTCTCAAGAACACTTTAACATCTAGCCATATAGGTCCGGAAGGAGATCTGGAAGGATATGCCATCCATCCCTCATGTTTGCTGCTGACCAGATGTATGAAACAAAGAGAAGAAAGGATATAATGAAAAATAAAATCAAATAGGTGAGAAAAAACGAGGATTTATCAGCCAGTAACAAACAATGAAAACGAAAACAAATTAAATATTTCGACAAGGACCTCTACCAAGTCGTCCTCAGTGCTCAATAATAATAATAATAATAATAATAAAAAAAAAAAAAAATCAACCTGACAAAATCTAACCTTTTGAAGTGAACTCTACAAGAAGAGAAAAGACATTGAAAAAAACCCAGCCAGAATCAATGAAAGACAATTCACCAATTGGATTTAACAAATATTCTTTGCTTAGTTATAGATTTTGCCTGCCTGCAACCTCAATTTTCATTAGATATGCAGACAGGTTGTCTTAAATTAGACTGGGGAAAAATATTGATTGAATCTTTTAATATTAAGTTATTATAAACTGGGCTTAAGGAAATACCTCCTGTATCTCTATTTATAGTAAAATTTATATTTATATATTGTTTAATCTCAATTACCTCTCTAAAAGATTGCGGTAGGCTATGCGGTAGACTACATATGGAAACTTTGGCGGGAGCAATTGCAGTTGCTGTGGTGCCAATACTGATACATATACAGCAATACCAATAGACATTTGTGAAGAAGCTATATTTTTCAATTATGGCAAAAATGAGGTTGTTAGTCTTTAATAAATGCAGGTGTCAGAATGAAGATGATTTTGATGCAGTCCTATTTTTTAGAATGACTTCTCAAGACACTAGCATCTCTACTATGGATTCAAGCATCTTTGCATATGAAGACACAAGGGGAACTTCAGTAAAACTCTAGTTTAGGTACTTTTTGCTATCTTGGAAAGAGGTTAGGTTAAGAAAATGAAACTTTCAGTAATGAATCCCAGGCTAAAAATACTCTGGAAGATACCAAGCTTCCATGTTAACCCTCTTCTAAATTCTAAGTCTTAGAAATTCGCCTACTAGACAGGTAAAGAAATGTGTTCTATACCTATAGAAATTTTGACAAAAAAAAAAATTTTTTTGTTAATTTCAGTTCAGTTTCTGTTTCTCTGAATTTAGTTCTGAAAATGCAATTCCTGTAATTTAAGTAGAATTTTAATCCATATAAATGTTTTTTTTAATTTAGGAATCACCCCTACCCTTAAAGGTGGCAGCCGAATAGACCCATCAAATTAATGCCCTATAGGCATTATATCTTTTGTTCAGAAAATTCTGGAAGGAATAGTAAATACTGCCATTGTCAGACATCTCACCTCCATCAATCTTATTATGCAGTCAGCATGGATTTAGACAAGGACCATCTACTGATACAAATCTGATAGATGTGTACAATTTGTCAGAGCTTCTAGATAGAGGAATCCCAGTAGACCTTGTTCTCCTAGATCATGCCAAAGCATTTGACAAAATATGTCATAATTGACAACAGACAAAATAATTGTAATTGGGGTAGGCCAAGAGGTTGTTGAGTGGGGGATGGCATTCCTGATAAATAGAAGGGAGAGTGTAAAGATGCATGGAGAAAACAGTCAGGTATTTTACTCAGATGGCACTGAAGTGAAAAGTGGAGTCCCACATGGAACAATCCTTGGTCCAACATTATATAACATCTATATCAACATTGCCCCACAATCTGTAAAAAAAAAACTGAACCTGTATCCCAATGATTTGAAAATCATCAGCCCTGGAAAAAAGGCAAAGAGCAAGCCTTATTACAACCTGACCTAGACAAACTACAATTGGGCAAAACTCTGGAGGTTGCAGTTTAGCAGAAAAAATGTGAAGAGTCAGTATTACATGTGTGGAATGGATGGTGTTGGGCAAATGATTGGTTCCTCACATGCTGAAAGAGACCTGGGTATGCTTGTAGATGATGAATTGAAATTTGACCAACATGCTTAGTCAAGTTGCCTCCAAAGCACTCCAGACCCTGGGAATTGTAAAAAGAACATTCCAAAGTCGGTGACCAAAGCTGATGTCAAGCTATACAAAGGACTTCTTCAACCAAAACTGGTGAATTTGGTATGTGTGTATGTCTGTGGTATGTATTTAATGGCAACCCCAATAAATAAAAGCAACAAGAAAAATCTAGAGAGTGTCCAAAGGCAAGCAACTAAATCAATAGAGTTTTAAAAGCCTGGACTACCCATCCTGCTTAGAGAAGTTACAGAGTTCCTCTCCTACTGAGAGAAGTGTGGGAATGTCATCATAGCATACAAAATGCTACACACTCAGTCCTTGCAACAAAATATGCTTGAACTTGACCAGTCAACAAGAACTAGAGGACACACCATGAGGCTGCATTGCAAACAAGACAACACCAGACTACAGAACAACTACCCAAATAGTCATGGGGCTCTGGAGCTCCCTAAGCAGGGGAGCAGTCTCAGCCCTTAGTGTGGAGGCCTTCAAGCAGAGTTCACAAGCATGCTTAGCCAGAATTCAATGTCTAGGCAATGACCATTCACAAGTAAAATTTGGAGCTTAGCTACACACTCTAGACAAGGTGCTTAGACATTGACTCTAGAACTCAATGTCTAGGATTTTTGATTACAGCCAATCAGAATGTGTCAAGTTCCACTATTTTCATCATCTATGTTTACATTTTCAAACTGAAATTTAATTTTGTTTTCTCATTATTTTTTTTTTCATTTTAGGAAACATGCAACACCAGAGATAATAGGGCCGTTTTTTAACACATAAATGTGCTAAGATCTTACATATTTTGTCAGAAAAATCTTAAAAATGAAATCTTTTAACTAAGATCTTTAATCTTTTGTTGTTTTTGTGCAAATGTCTTTCATCATTCTGATCAGCAGTCTGAGAACAATGATGAGTAGATCATCAAAGTTCTCTCATCTTTTTTCTATATGGCAGAAAGATGGCATCTTAAATGCTTTTTGCTAAGATCAGTGAGCTGTAAGATCTTAGAACAAGGATGAGTTGAAAAAACAATAATCTTTAGATGTAAGATCTTAGTGCTAAAAAAAAGGCCTAATAGTGAAGCACACTAAGACAATTTTTTTGCTTATCTCATCCACTATCTAGTGACAGTAAAAATAAGGATTATAATTTTGAGTTTTGCCTGCATAAGCTCTATTGATTGGCAAGAAATGACAATTTAAAATTAAATTTGTAGTTTTTGCTAAGTGCCAAATTTTACTTATGAATGGTTGATGCTTAGACATTGAATTCTGGCTAGACAAGTGTCTCTACATATGGGATTCTAGCCAGAGGCACCATTTCAGCCAAACCTTAGGGTGGGCAAGCAATCGACATGGGCCCTGAAGCAGGCTTGTATAAAAAAAAATTGCCTCTAGCTTTATCCGAAAAAAAACTGCCTTCCGTGGGAGTTACCGTAAAAATTAAGGAAATTGTCTCAATTGCTTTGCCTTTCCTTCTTTCGCTCTTATGCCATAGGTTCGAAAAAGGCCAGATATTTGAAGAAAGCGGAAACGGTATGTGCGATGTTAAAAAAAACAGCCGTTTGGGAATCTTCCACTTTTCCGAACCTATAACTTGACGAAAGCCGAACCTCTGAAAAAACTCACGCTTTGACTAAAGTATATTCTGTAGCCGAATTCTTCAGCTCGCTGCTTACAGTAAAGACTTTAGTCCAAGTCGGAGTCACGCTCCGGCTATGACAATGCAAAACTTTGCTCGATAAAGTATATTTACAAAATCAAAAGATACAAAAAAAATTGAAACAGATCAGTGAACACTCAAGGCAACAAGGGGAACTGTCGTGGTTTCATCTTCGCAAAGTCGTCAACAAGCTGGTCGAAATCCAAGTTTTTAACTAAATCCTTCTCTGCAAAGATCATAAGCAGGTGACTAAGACGATTGTCTCCTGTGGTCGAGCGCAGATAGTTCTTCACTATTTCCAGCCCAGAAAACAAGCGTTTATTGCTGGCTGTCGTGACAGGGAGTGTGGCAGCAATATGAAGAACTTTGATAATTTCTGAATAGGCCACTGGAAGTGTCTCGATATTATCGATGACGTCCATTAAGTTCTTCGCCTTTGCTTCCTCTTCGAGCAAAAACCACTTTACAATACCAGCTTGGGCTTCAAGAAGAATCTGGTCAATGCCCGTTTCAAAAAAAAGTTCGAAGAATAGCTTGAGGAGCCCTGCATCCATGAACTTTGTAGAGCTGGGGTCTAGAGCTTCGAGTGTACTGAGCCCTGGAAGGTTATCTGTAAACTGTCTGTCGAATTCTGCAATCAGACGATCTACAGTCTCCAGGTATTCTCTTTTCAGTTCTTCTGCTAGAGTTGGAGCTTTATTGTCGGATTCAACAAAGTTTTTTCCTAACGTCGAAGTGGGCATGAATTCTTTCAGGTGTTTGATAATTTTTTGGGTTCTTCTAGGTCGTCCCTTCTGACCTGCAGAGGAGGATCCAGTCACGGGTCCATTCACGTCAGGTACTTCAATTTCAAGACCTTCAGCAAACTGTTTTGCCTTCTCCAAAAGCAATGCAAATGAAGTGTCAGAGCGCAGTTCAGCTATTTCCTTCTTTGTTGCTTGAATTAAGGTGCGGGACCTAGATATTACCAGATCAACTGCCTGAAGCTGCTCAGAAAGGGAGTTTGTCGTCCTCAGAATTGCTTCCATATAGAGCAACTGGAATATAACTGTGAAAGATTCCATTTTTCTCTGGAGCCCAGCTGCTTCTGCTCGAGCTTTACTATCAGCTCCCTCGCTGGCTGCAGACATTACAGCCAGAACACATTCATATCGGAGTCTTATCTTTGATATTGATCGATGCCAGTATGACCATCTTGTCGCAGCACTCCTTTCTAATTCCAGGACTGGCAGTTGAGTAGCCTTTTGGGACTCGACAAAAAGCTGATGTCTGGTGTTGCTGTTGGAAATGAACGTGTACAGATTTTGGACTAACGAAAAAAATGAGGCAACAGTCCCAACACCTTCAACGCAGTTTGCAATGACAAAATTTAGTCTATGCGCACGGCAATGAATGTTTATTGCTTGTGGCGCTTTCGCTCTCAGTCGTGCTTGAACACCGGAGAAGGGCTCGCTCATCACGCTTGCTCCGTCGTAGCACTGAGCAACACAATAGTTCCAGTCGAGACCAAGTTTTGCCACTGTGTCGTGAATGAAGCTGGCTAAACTCTCAGCATTCAGGCTTTTCATATTGTAGAATCCTATTGGTCTTTTTTGTACTTTTCCCTCGTAGAAGTACCTCAGAAGAATGGCGAGCTGTTCTTTCTTCGAATTATCTTTTGTCTCGTCGACAAGAACAGGGATGATATTGGCACGTTTAACTTTTTGCACTTTTCTAGACTAAAGCCTAGATCTGACAAATGAATTTAGATCGTTCTGGTGTTCGTGGGACGTATAGTGGCTGTATCGTCTTTGTAGCTTGTTGAAAGGCGTGGAAGAATACTCGACGAAAAGATTGCAAGTTTCGACAAAATGTCCTTTGTTTGCCGAAGATTCAGTCTCATCGTGGCCGCAAAAGGCTCTACCCAGTCGTCCCAGTAGGGCCGTTACTTTCAGTAAAGCCTTTACGTGTTCCCTGTTTTCATTCATCTCCTTATTCCTGTCGGTTGACAAAACAGATGCGATGGGTTGCATCTCCTTGGCTTGTATAGCTTTGAACTTCGTCCACGAAACTACACTGTCCCTGTGGCGGTCACTTTTCGCATGCTCTTCTAGAACGGTTGAGATGTATTTCCATCTTCTAACGCCGGTCTAGATGAAAGGCCTCGCCCCGTATCTCTGTCTGCAAAGGGTTGACTTGCCGCCAAAGTGTCTGCAGCAGAAACAGAAAACCGAATGTTCCTTAACTGAGTACTCAAGCCAAGGATGCTTTCCATAATACGAAATATTAAATGACCGTCTTAGCTGAGTCAGGCACCTGAAAGATATACCCAAAGGTTAAAAGCTACTCTTGTACTTTGAAGCACTATTGAACTCATTTTCAATATTTAAACAGTTGCTTTGTTTTAGTATGTTAAGTCCAAAGTGCGTAGCAGTTTCCGCTTTCGGCACAGCAGTTCAGGAAAAATAGTGCTAGAACTCCTCCATGCTGTGACAGTTTACTAAAGTATATCGAACTTCGGAAAAAAAACCGGAAATTTCAGCAAAGCCAAAAAGGGCGTTTATCAGATGATTATACATGCGTTGATCCTTATCTACCCGTAAAGACAATAATAGAAAATTTGGGCTTAATGCAATAGCAACCCAAATCGCAAAAAGCCTTTGCAGAAGTCCTTGAATGAATGATTCGGGTGTCATGTCAGATCGCAAATAAGCTAAAGGCGCGTTCGATTTGCTGTAGTTTCAGTTACGTCCTTCTCCGTTGTGGACTTATTTGCATTTTTTCTGCGACGTTCTCCCATTTAGCCTGAAGAGCTACTGATAATGTGGCCGCCAAACAGGTTCATAATTTTGGACCAAATGGCGAAACGTGAAGCGTGACTACAGCAAATCGAATGCGGCTTCATATCACCAGTCGGCATTGTAGCAAATCGAATGCTGAAAATCTAATAAGCACTGCAAAACTGTGTGGTTCCATAAATAAAAAAAGAAAGAAAAGAAAAAAACGACAATCTTTGGTTTATGCCCCTCAACCCATGTAGCATTGTTGTCCATAAATTAACAGCACTGCCAAACTGTGTGGTTCCATCAACAAAAAAAAGAAAGAAAAGAAAAAAAAAGACAATCTTTGGCTTATGTCCTTCAAACCGTGTAGCATTGTTATCCATAAAATTAATAGTGATTTGCAGACTAAAAAAGAAACAACAAAACAACATAGAGATAATCTTAATCAAACAGTTCGTGGTAAAGAACTGTAAGTAAGGAGCGACCCAGCTGAATGGTAACCAAAACTCTAGAAAACGGGTTTTCTTCTTTGGGTATTTTTGATACCAATAGATACATCAAAAGAATCACATTTCAATGCTGATTTCAAATATATAATTTGCATCAAGTTTAGTGCTACCCATCAAAAATTACGCGCCTGGGAAAATTTGGCTGATTTTCAAAAAAAGGGGGAAAGACCCCCTAAAAGTTATATAACCTTAATGAAAATCACACCATCATATTCAGCGTATCAGAGAACCCTACTGTAGTGTTTTCAAGCTCCTATCTACAAACATGTGGAATTTTGCATTTTTTGCCAGAAGAAAGATCACGGATGCGTGTTTATTTGTTTTTTTTTTTTGTTTTTGTTTTTCCCCAGGGGTGATCGTATCAACCCAGTGGTCCTAGAATATCGTGGGAGGGCTCATTGGAACAGAAATTAAAAGTAGTTAATTTTCCATTTCCAAAAAGTAATATTCATTCAAATATAACATATTCATCGAATTTTTCCCAACTATTTAGATATGCAAGAATTTGTGCTAATTACATCGATTTTAGAAATAGACGTATGTTACTTAGCAAGAAGCTAATCATAAGAGGTTTTTCCGCCAATAAACTTGCTTGGCAATTTAAAAATCTTTGTTTTAAGTATAATCAGCTTTTACATAAGTATAATAAAAGTTATCAAGATATCTTGAATGATATTTTACGGTGACTGGTTGACGGAACTGGTTTATCTTCCCGGTTGTTGGGGGTTGGATTGCGACACTTGTGGTAAAGATTATGGTGGAATGCTCTGAATTTAATTCTTAGAATGTGAGTGAAAGGGAAATTGTTCCGGGTGGAGGACTAGTGTTATTTATATCTTTGTATTTAAATCGGTTGAAGTTCGGCTCTCAGTGTTATTTGAATGTTGGATAAGAATGTTTGAAAAATAATTTCTGAGGTAAATATTTCTATTTCTTGGATCTTTCGGATTTTTTTTAAGTTTATTCAATTGGTGGCACTGTATAGGGGTATGACAGATTATTGCATGGCGCGCTCAATTTGCCTGTGCAATGAAATTTAAGCGCCGAAACCCATTTAGGCAATGAGTTTTCATCTGACGAGCCCCGATATATGGTGATCACCTTGGGAATATAATGTTTTTTTATATTTAAGGTGCTATAGCTTGGTTTTGGAACATTGACGTATGCTTATTGATGCTGATTTTGCTCTATTTTGGACTTGAGTTTCGGACTGTCGGATTGGTTATACTGTTTTGTCCTGGGGAACTGGATGGATGAGTAGGGTCTAGAACTTGTTCAAGTGCTCATTTATTTCAGTTACTAAAGTAGGATGACAGTTTTTTTTTTTTTTTTTTTTTTTTTTTTTTTTTTTTTTTTTTTTTTTGCCAGGTGATTACCGTAATACACTATATAGTATTGGTTATTGGGAAGTATACAGAAGTTTTCAGGAGGGTTTTTTCTGGTAGTGGGGGGAGGGGGGGTCGGGGGTTATGTTGGAGGATCTGTCAATGAAGGAAGTTTTCATGGGGGAAGGGAGATTGCCATGAAGGGGGCGCCGGACTTGCCAGCATTATTTATTGGTTATTTGGACGCATACAGATATTTTCAGGAAGGATTTTTTTCTGGAGGGGGGGGGGCTGGAGGAGGGGGTTACTCGGGAGAATCTTTCCATGGAGGATGTTTCTTTGGGGTAAGTGACATTTCTATGAAGGGGGGGCCGGATTTCCAAGCATTATTTAAAAAACAATCAGAAATTAAATTAAAAAAAAACAAGTTTTTTCAACTGAAAGTAAGAAGCAACATTAAAACTTAAAACGAACAGAAATTATTACGTATATGAGGGGGTTCTCTCCCAAGTCAATACCTCGCTCTTTACGCTAGAGTTTTTTTTAATGCTTTCAAAAGAGCTATCTATTATAATTAAACGGCCTTTGTGATTCAGGGGTTTGTGAATAAAAATTTTTTTTAACTTTTAACGTAAAGAGGGTGGTATTGAATAAGGGGATAACCCCCTTCTATACGTAATAAAATATACGTAATAAAAAAAAACAAAAAAAAAAACAAGCGATACGGCTCAATAGTAATCGAAACTTTTAAAAAAGGATTTTTGATGTCAATAAATGTATCAAAAGAATGGGTTTATAATGCTGATTCTAAATATATAAATTTTATTAATTTTAGTATTACTCATCAAAGGCTAGGATTCTGAGAAAATTTACCCGATTTTTTAAAGAGGGAGAAAACATCCCCTACAAGTGAAAGAATTTTAATGAAAATCACACCGTCAGAATCAGCGTATCAGTAAACCTTATTACATAGGTTTCAAGCTCATATCTGCAAAAATCTGCAACTTTGTATTTTTTTTTCCAGAAGAAAAATATACGAATATAGAAGTTAGTTACGTAAGTTAATTTGTAAATTACGTCATAACCAAATTTAGAAACATCCATTTAGCAAAAGAAAAATAAAATTTTTATGCAAATTTTGTTTACTTATTCAATGACGGTGAGCCAAAATAAAAGCTGCATTAACTAAAAAATTATCAGAAAATAAATAAAAAAACAAGTTTTTTAAACTGAAAGTAAGGAGAGACATTAAAACTTAAAACGAACAGAAATTAGTAAGGAGCGACATTAAAACTTAAAACGAACAGAAATTATTCCATATCTAAAAGGGACTGTCCCCTCCTCAACGCCTCGCTCTTTACGCTAAAATTTGACTCTGTCTCACAACTCTATTTTTTAAAACAATAAAAAGTTTAGCGTAAAGAGCGAAGCGTTGAGGAGGGAACAGCCCCTTTCATATGCGGAATAATTTCTGTTCGTTTTAAGTTTCAATGTCGCTCCTTACTTTGAATTAAAAAAACTTATTTTTTTTTATTTAATTTATTGGAAACTATGTCTGCTGCAAATCCAGTATTATTTTGTATATATTATTTTTCAGTATAAGGCTAGTTAATTTTAAAGATAACTATACTGCATTGGTTGAGGGGCTATAATTTTTCTTTTATTAAAGAAGAATTAAATGACAGAAAAAAAGGAAAGATCTAAGAAGAAAACTAGAAAGTAAAAGAGGCTACCTAACTTCTCAATTAGCTTTTTTACAACAGTAAAAAAGAATTTGCTTTTTTTAGCGCCTTAGGGAGTTCCCAAAGGGACCAAGCTGGTCAACTGATAATTCCTTTGAGGTGATTTTCGGCGTTTTCCTAGAAGGTATGCTGGAACATTCTGAGGGACTGTCCTTTCCTGAACTTTAAGAAGAAAATTTACTCCGATTAATAGAAAAAATAAAAAATAGGCTTTCCGATGATACGTATATGTTTCATTAAAACTGAACATCTCTATCTCCGGGACAAACCGCGAGAAGTTATATGGTTTTTCTAAGATTTCCGGAAACTAGGTGTCGGCTTTTAGTTTTGTGTCGATTATTCGAATCTCTTATCCAAGCTCTACAAGTCAGGGCAAGACTGCCCAATCATTTCTAAAGTAGTTTGGCCAGACAAACTAAAAAAGTCTATAATGGGCGAGATAGGGTGAACATTTAAGGTACCGCATCCTCTTTACACAATATAAACTCCACCGTGCGTTTCATAATATTAACTTTGGGCAACCAGATCGCGAAAAAAAAGAAACGACTTAATAAAACACAAATACTGTAGGTTACTTACTTGCCGAGCCGGTTCACTTGGCTTTTGCTTATTAATATATCTGTTCAGAGAACCTTGCTTTTCTGCTTCTTTCTCCTTCTTCAATGCTGCCAATTTACGCTTTTGAGCTCCTGACCAACTCATGAATTCTCAATGGCTCTTCAGCTGCTGATATTAGATAGTAAACTGGCGAACTGGGTGAATAATACATGGGTTATATATGGATGGTCTTACGGTTTTAAACAAATTCATTCATTTAAACTGATTTTTATAATTTCCCGAATTTCCTTTTTGCCACTCCCGACGAAGATTCCGCTCCCAACAAAGATTCCGCTCCCAACAAAGATGTCGCTTCTAAAAACAATTGCGCCCTTCCATTTTATAAGACATTATAGGATTACAATTCAACGGAATCAAAACCAAAATACTTGGCCGGCACGAAAACTTAAGCCTCCAAAAATAAGTAGAAAGTAAGTAGGTAAGTAGATTTAATATTTGGAAGTAGAATAGTCCGAAAATAAGTATTCTACTACCAAAATAAGTAGAAGTGGAAACACTGCTCATGATAGCACACAAGAAAGATGTTGAATCAATAAAATCAGAAACTGATCTATCACTTCAACCATTGCACGACCCAGTTGCACTATTAATCTCACTATCATCTAAGTTAATCTACATATAAATGTAGCAGTTTCAAAATTTTGACTAATTGCTAATTGCAATTTTGTTCCTGTATGTTTTGTAAAAGAAAAAAAAGGCCATTTTGGGAGGAAGCTTGGGGCCCCCGGAACAATTAGGGTGGGCAACGGCCCCCCTGCCCCCCCCCCCAAAAGGCGCCCCTGATTCTAGCTAGACATGCTAGTGAACACTGCTTCAAGGGAGGTTAATTTTTCGTAATTCATATTATTGACTTACAAACAAAGTAAACATACCACTCAATACCTTTTTTATGCTCTTTCCACATGCAATAATTATTTTTGTAGAAAATGAATTTTAACCCCATCCCTATGTATTTACCCCACACCAATTCAGGGTATATATTTGCACATTAGGGGGGGGTAAATTTTATGTCTTATGTAAATGAGAGGTAAGTTTAAACTTCCCCCCCCCCCCCCTGATGTGCAAATATATACCCTGAATTTGTATGTATAGAGGTGGGGGTAAAATTTATTTCTGACAAAATGATTATTATATTTTGGAAGAGCATAAAAAAAGGCATCAAGTGGTGTGTTTATTTTATTAATAAGTCAATACTATGGATAACATCATCCAAGTCATGGCTTTGAGAATGGGATGCAGCTGACACATTGGCTCAACAGCTTCACTAACCAGCACCTAGAGGATAATTCCTTATTTGCTGGACAATTTGATTAAGGTAGGTCTATTTAATAAAGTTTTGTTCTACTTCATTTAAGTAGAAGATGTATTTTGCAAGGTTTCACTTTTACAACACAAATATTTTTTAAGGTCATCAAAGGTCAAAGGTAAATTTTTACCAAATCATATTATTGCCTTACAAATAAAGTGAATATCACCTTAATCACCTTACCTTAATCCATTTGAGAGCTTTAAGGTCCTCCGAACCTGTAGTGCTCTTGAGTCGACGACTACCAATTGAACCTCCACTGCTTCTTCTCCCACTCCTTGTCAAGGTGGCATTTAAATGACTCGATGGAAGGAGCACTGACAGTTGAGTCCTTCAATTGATTCCGATGGTTTATGACTCTTCTTGAGAAGTACATTTGAAGGGTTCTCGATTGGGAGCTTAACTTTGGCAGCTTCTTGGAGTGTCCTCTTGTGTAATGATGGCTGGTGCTATGACTGCTGCTAAAGATGGTAGAGTTTTCTTCTCGAAGTTTGTAAGTCAGCATCATATTGCTATGCATGCGTCTGTAGATGAGGGTAGGTAGCTTAAGTTGCTTGAGGCGGTCCTCATATGAAGTTGATTTTAGGCTTTTCACGCACTTTGTTGCTCGCCTCTGAACATTTTCAATGAGCCTAACATCTTGCCGATAAGAAGGACCTGCAAGGCACATGCCAAAATCGAGATGGGGTCTGAGAAGAGCTTTACATAATTTTATAAATATTGTTGCCTCTCGGCTACTGATGGTCCGTTTTAATAGGCCAAGGCTGGAATTTGCACGGGAAACAATACACTGAACGTGGCTGTGGAACTTCAACTTGTCGTCAATGATGACACCAAGGTCCCTTCCTTCTTCTCTATTCTCTAGATGCTCCCTTATTTTTGTGATGTGATTGTAAAGTGAGTAGGTAGCCATTGAGTTGTGAGTTTCAAGGTGCAAAATACAGAATTTGATTGTATTGAATAGAAGGAGCCAGTCTTGAGTCCAATCCTGTAGCCTGCCTATGTCACTCTGGATGGTCTGTGGATTTGCAATGCCGAACAGTTTGGCATCATCAGCGAACAAATGCATACTATTATCTACATGATAGAAAATGTCGTTGATGTACATCAAGAAAAGGGTTGGGCCTAGTGCAGTTCCCTGTGGTACCCCGCTCATTACCATGGCCTCATGGGAGTAGATTGGCTGGCCACCCATCTCGAATAAGCGGACTTTCTGCTTGCGGTTGGTGAGGAAATTCATTAGCCAGTCTATCGCAGCTGAATTGATACCGGAGGCAGATAATTCGGAGCGCAATCGAATGTGCGGTACCTCGTCGAAAGCCTTGGCGAAACCCAGCAGTAGTAGGTCGACTGGATGTCCTTGGTCAATCAGATTTGTAATTTCTTCGTATCATTCCAATAGTTTCGTTTCGATTTATTTTCCTGACTGGAATCCATGCTGCTTGGGTGACAAGATCTTGTTTTTGGTTAAATATTCGAGAATTGAATAATTGACTATGCGTTCAAGTATCTTAACAACAGCTGAAGTTAGGCTAATAGGTCAACAACTCTCAGATCTGCTGCAATCACCTTTTTTTAATACCGGCGTTATGCTGGCTTCTTCCCAGTCTGCTGGTAGCTCTTTAGAGATAAGTGACATCTTGAAGATTCTCGTGAGGGGCTCTGCAGTTTCTTTTAATAGTCTGGGATGTATATTATCGGGCCCGGGCGACTTGTTAGCATCTAATTTCAGTAAACGTTTAAGTACATGTGTAGACGATATTGTGGTGCTCTCCATTGGGGCTTTTACATCATATTTGGTTAGGGAAGGTAAAGGGTCATCTGGTTCAGTGGTGAAAACTGAGACATATTGCAGGCTCAGTAAGTCAGCAAGCTTGTTAGTGTCTACAGTTTCTTCACCTTGCTCTGTTATCAATTTTTTTGTACACTATATATTGTGATCTTGTCTAGAGATATACTACCAAAACTTCTTTGAGTTTGTCTTGGCTTCATCAGCAAGTTTGCACTCAAAGCTCGTGTACAAGGCCCGCGTCAAGTTTTTAAGTTTGTTCCGGCTTTTGGAATATTTCTCTCTATTTTCAGGGGAGTGTTGTTTTTTATATTTCTTCCATTGTCTGCTTTTACGGTTGATTCCCTCTTAATCTCTTTTGTCATTATCGGAAGTGTTCTTGGTTTGGGGACGAGCTTGTTCGAGGTGTACTGATTTGCTTTGCTTATCAGTAATTCTTTGAAGCACTGCCATTGCTGTTCTAGAGAACCAGATAAGACGTCGTCCCATCTGATGTTGTTGAGATCCATTATAATCTTTTCATAGTTAATAAAGGTCTTCTTGATGTAGCGATTCGTTACTTTGAGGAATGTCGTTCTAATGTCTATGGTGACATGATCACTCTTTCCGATTGGGGGCATGTAAGAGGTAGAGAGGAGAGCTTCTGGTCTCCTGAGAAATACCAGGTCGAGAAGGTTTGGTTGCTGTCCCTCCCTAAAACGCGTCGGCTGGTCGACAATTTGGTGGAGAATTGTATCATGACTAATGTCTATGATTAGGCTCGTAGGACCAGATGAAACGTAGGGAAACTGGTCTTTCCAGGTGATGTTAGGCAGGTTGAAGTCACCTGCGATTAGAAGATAGCCTTGGTGGGTGTCTGCAATCTTGCGAATGAGCTCTGCTAGTTTCCCATCTGTTTCCTCTGGTGACGGTGCTGATGGACTTTTATATACACAGCCAACTCTGACAGAATGGTCGGCTTTATTCCCTGGAACTGAGATATCAAAATATATGGTTTCGGCATAGGGGCATCCGGTGAAGTAGTCAATTGGGGTGACGGTGTAAGAGGATTTAACCAGTGCAAGTGTTCCACGGCGGCAATAATTAGATGACAGGTTTGATATAGTATGGTAGCCTTGCAGGCTAACACTTGAATTTAGGAGCTGGTTTGTTGAATTCTTGGGACACACCTCAGTAAGGAGTATAATATCATAATTATTTGCATAAATCAAAGATTTCAACTAACTGATTTTGCTTTGGAGTTGGTCAACATTTGTTATTAGAGCGGAGAAATTTTGACTTACTTGCTGCTTATTTCGGTTGAGTACTTCCTTACTGCAGTGATTCATATTGAGGACTGGCTTGTCCAGAATGGATATAGAAGAGCTGGAGGATCTGCTATCATCTGATTAGTTGAGACTTGCATTTGCAAATGACTTGTAGGATGAGGAGTCGGAAAGTTCATAGGCACTAACTGGTGACACAAATACTTCTGGGTCATTATTTACACTATGTACAGGGCTGGTAGCTTTGGTATCTAACAGTTCATGGGCTGGTGAGGGTGGCTCCCACCCAGACCAATCGAGTTTTTTGGAACAATTTTTCCATGTTGGATAGCAAAATTTGGCTCACCTAGCTTAATCCGACGTCTGAGTTCAGCAGATAAGGCTTTCCTTTTCTCCCGATCTTCCCGGGATGCATCTGCCCTGAACTGGATTTCCTGGCGAAGCTCGTAAGATTTTTGTAGAATGTGTCTTTTCAAGTTTAGGTTTGGGACAGAGAAGAGAATTGGAGGGGGTCGGTTGTGGTTTGGTTCTTGGCCACTGAATCCGGATCTGTCGGTTGACAATGGTTGCCCTAATAAGCGTCTAACGTTGCTTATGTTTGCACCCGTAATCCCGTACTGCTCTGCAAGATGACTTTCGATGAATGTCTTGTCATTATTTACTACTGGCTGCAGTGGTACGCCATATGCAACCACGTTGAGTTTTCTCCGCTCTCTATCTTTCTCCTGCCTGAAAAACCTCTGGATTTCGTCTTCGAGGTGAGAATTGATGGCTTGTTTCAGTTTAGATGCTTCCTCCAGCATTGCAGCTCCAACGTGTTCTTTAAATTCTGAGACGGCGCATTTTTCAGCCACATTTTTCTCAAGATCGTCAACACGATCTTTGACTTCATCTATCCTTGAGGTAATGTCTCGCTTAAGCTCTTCTACCGCTCCTTTAACTATTTCCGCAATAGCTGAAGCACTAGGGACCTTAGATGATATTAAATTCGAAATTTTAGCTGATGAAGGGGGGGGGGGTCTCCTGAAGTACCAGAGTGCTTACAGATCGGGCAGTACCACTGCGTGTCTCCAATGGTTGACATCTTCGTAAAAAGTTTGTACTCCATGGTGGGCATGTTAAGGCACTCAATACATAGCCATTTTTCACACCCATCGCATAAAACGGCCTTTGAATCCGATTCGAGACCACATTTACATCCAGAACTGAAATCTAAGGACTTTTTTGGGCTAACTAGCCTCCGTTTGTTATCCCGTTTAAGAGGCATCCTTTTTCGCGCAGTCGTCCCGCCAACAGTGCTTACGAGCCTGTGCACTTGTCTATCTGGTTCTGTTTTCGTTATCCTGTGGTTGGCGTAAAAAAACTGCTGGCAATGCTGCTTTATTTATTTCAAATTGTTGGTAATGCTGCTTTGGAATATTTATTTCGAATTGTTGGCAACGCCGCTTCTCAATATTTATTCCAAGCCAGGTTTACAATTGGTCAAAATATATGCAATTAATGTGAAGGCCAAAATATGCCAATATATTTTCTAAATATACTTCTCAGCCAATATATTTTCTAATTTGAAAGTTCTTGTTGCCTTGAAAGTTCTAGAGGTAGACAGAATGTGGGAAGTGCAATACTCAAATCACCTATTGCCAGCAGTTTAAGGATTAAAATCCCACTGGTACCAACTCGGCCTCTTGTTTGTTTGATATTGCTCCCTTCTGCACAAATTATCACAAAAAGTACGCAAAAACGCCTCTCAGATAGGGCTGGAAACACAATCCCAGTTGAGGATGTTACCCAACTTGGAAAACCTAACTCTAATGGCCTAAAAACTTGTAGATCCTTCTTAGTCACACTGAAGGATAAAATTGATATCCCAGAAAAATTATTCCTATTTGGGCAAATCAAACCACACAAGGAATACAAACCTAAGCCTATTCAGTGTCAGAAGTGTTTCAAACTGGGACAAACGACAAACAAATTCAATGAAATTCTCCAAGAGTGTAGTAATTGTAAATCTTTCCATCCTAAAGAGCTGACAACTTGCAACAACACTCAGCCTACATGCATCAATTGCAAAGGCCCACATGAATCTACAAATAAATCATTATGGCCTGCATACAAGAAAAGAGCTCTAACACTCCAAATATCAACAGAGAAGGACATCCCATACCCCTTTGCAGCAATGGAAGAAAATGCTGCCCAACAATACCAAATAAAGCCTGTAATGAAACCAACAAAAACCCCCAAGTCAAATGCCCCAAATGCATCAAGCACCCCTTATAAAGCACTATCTTCTAAGCCCCCTAGCTCAAATCCCTATCAGAAGGAATCAACAAGCCAACAAGCCTCCTTGTCCGGTGAGATGAGGTCAGCCTGGCCCCCCTCCCAAGAAGAAACAAACCAGAAATACTACCAGGAATCAATCCCTTAACCAACAAACAGGATGCACAACCAAAAATGCAATCCCCAAATATATGCTTATTCATTCTAAACTGTAATGCAGTTCAGGCCATGAACATACATCAACTACAGAAAGCAAAAATTATTGCAGAATTGGCAAAAATCTACATCCCAGATGATATGCTCATTCAAGCAAAAAAAGATCTTGCTTTACTTTTAACAAAGCTGAACATTGATACACGGTCATATGAAGAATAAATCAACAACACAACATATATCAATACTCCAATGGAATGTAAGATCACTCACAGAAAATAAGCTAAATGAACTAATATCATTTCTGAATAATAATTCCATTAATATTGCTTGCCTCCAGGAAACTCATTTAACCCAAAATCAACAAATTAAGTCTCCGGGATATACTATCCTGAGAAAGGATAGATCTTCAGAGAGAAAAGGAGGTGGGGTAGCTTTATTAGTTAATAATAATATAAAATTTTGTGGCATCAATTTTCCACATTTTGCAAATGATGTTGATGTTATTGGTATCAGTGTTTGGCTGAATAATTTAAAAACCTACATAATAAGCTTTTATAACCCTAATGGCCAAACTACAGATGCCAAGGATTTCTTTAATTATATAAATAATTCTAATATGTTAAAAAATATCATTATTTGTGGTGATTTCAATGCCCACGGCCTTTTGTGGGGGAATAAACCAGCAAACAAAGCTGGTAAATTCATTGAGCATATGACTTCAAATAATAATGAATTAGCTGTTGCTACCCCTCCAAACCTGAACACATATTTCAACCCCAAAAATGGCAGATTCTCCACATTTGACCTACATATGGTGTCATTAAATTTTTTGAACAAAATTCACATAAATAAAATTGATAGTCTATGTACTGACCACTTTTCTATAATTTGCTCTCTAAATGAACCTGCTGAAACTTTATCTCATACATCCAAATATATCAACACTAAAGCAGATTGGTCTATGTTCCAAATTAAGCTAAATGATGAAATTACAAGTTTCACCCAAAGTTCATGCATTTCTAACATAACAGTTGACACACATGCTGAAGCATTGACATCTTTAATAATAAATACAGCTAATCTTGCTATCCCCAAGACAACACCTAAGAAAATATTCCCTAAACAAATTCCTAAAGCATGGTGGACAAATGAGTGCCTAAATGAATGGAGGATAAAAAAGGCAGCTAGGACAGAATTCATAAAAAAACCATCACCTAATACATATTTAAAAAAATTACAAGCAGAACGTAAACTAAAAATGATTATAACAGATTATAAGTATTAGGTCTGGAATAATTCCGAAAATAAATTTTCCAGAGTAATGCATGAGCAAATTCTACATTAATTAACATGCTATATCTGTGGGAAAAATACTTTCTCCAACCCATTCTTGTATGAGCTTTTACATAATAATTCCCATTATGACAATGATAATGGAAAAGCTAACCTATTTGCAACTCTTTTTGTTAATAAGCTAACATCAAATAATCAAAGCAAACTGTCCACAATTCCCATGAACCCAAGTTACCAACCACGCCCAGGATCCGAGTACATAACCAATCCATTTTCAATTCAGGAATTGAATAATGCAATACATCAGATTAGGACCAAAACTAGCAGCAGCTATGACAATATACACCCTACATGGATAAAGAATCTCACACCTTCATACAAACAACAGCTGCTAAATTGTTACAATCACGCTTGGGCATCTTCTAGGTTCCCCAATATATGGAAATGTTCGTCCCTCCTACCAATCCTAAAGAAAAATAAACCAAAAGATAACCCTGAGTCTCATAGGCCATGAATGAGTATACCTGTTTTTGGGAAAATAATGGAGAAAATGAAGTATCACAGACTCTTCTGGTTTGTTGAAAAAAAATAATATGATCCCACAAGCTCAAACGTGATTTAGAAAATGCAACTGTTAAGCAAATGTTTTTATTTTTCTAACAAATTCAATAAATTAATCTGTCTCAAATAATAAAGTCGTATTGGCAGCTTCCCTAGATTTTGAAAGGGCATATGACAATGTGAACCACCAAATCCATTTAAATAAACTTGCAAACCTTGGAGTACCCCCTAAGCTAGTATCCTTTATTAAATCCTTCATAGAAGTACGAAGTTTCATTGTTTGTGTTGGTTCAGCCTTTTCACCCCAACAGACAATATCCAAAGGCCTACCTCAGGGAGCAGTCTTCAGTTGCCTCCTATTTGCCCTATATCTCTGGGACATGAACCTACCCCACACAAATCTACAATATGCTGATGATCTGGTGCTATAGTCATCTGGAAACACCTTTCAGAAAGCACAGTCAAATCTGCAAAAGTCACTTTTCCAGTTTGAAAAATTCTCTCAACATTCAGATTTACCCATTGCACCCACCAAGTCAAAAATAATCCAATAATCCTCTTGATAAAACATCTTACAAAAATTTAATCAAATAGCTCACACACATTACATAA